>NW_026625502.1:8193-9627 GCF_030028575.1 Malurus melanocephalus | reverse complement strand
CCCCCGGAGCCGCGGGGACCCTCGGGCCGCACCTTTGGAGGTCTCGCTCTCGCGGATGAGGAAGGAGCCGTGCGTGTTTCCCGACGCCAGCAGCTGCCGCTCCGCGTCCTTGCGGCTGATGTTCTTGAAAAACCACCTGGGGACGGGCAGCGGGCTCGGATTTAGGGGTTTTTTGGGATTTTCCGGAGCTCGGATCCCGCCGGGATCCCCTCCCCGACCCCCACTCACGGCTCGGGCTCCAGGCTGTTGGCCACGGCCACGAAATTGTGCGGGATCAGCCCCTGCTGGCCCGTGGTGAGCGACTGAGCCTTCCACCACTCGCCGTTCCTGTGGGGAGGGGGACACGGCGCGGTGAGACCACCGGGAGAGCGCAGGGAACCCCGGGAACCGGCACGGAACCCCGGGAACCGGCACGGAGAGAACCCCGGGAACCGACACGGAACACCGGGAACCCGCACGGAACCCCGGGAACCCGCACGGAACCCCGGGAACCGGCACGGAGAGACCCCCGGGAGCCGCCGGGATCCTGGAATCTCAGAGCTCCCCCGGACCCCGCAGAGACCCCCACGGGAGCCCGCCCAGACCCCTCCGAGAGCCACGGGGATCCCGGAATCCCAGAGCACCCCGGGACTCCGCCCAGAGCCCCCTGAGAGCCGCGAGGACCCCGGAACCCCAGACCCTCCGGAACCGCGGGGATCCCAGGACTTCGCACAGAGAGACCCCCGGGACCCCTCCCAGAGCCCCCCGGAGCCGCAGGGATCCCCGGGACACGGCGCGATGAGATCCCGACGGGACCCCGCAGAGATCCCCCGGGACCCCGCACAGAGTCCCCCGGGACCCCAGACCCCCAAGAACTGCGGGAACCCCGCACTGACCCCCGAGAGCCGCGGCGATCCCGGGACCCCAGAGCCCCCCGAGACCCCGCCCAAAGCCCCCCGGGACTCCACACGGAGAGACCCCCGACAGCTGCGGGGAGAGACCCCCGGGACCCCTCACAGACCCCCCCAGAGCCGCGGAGATCCCGGAATCCCGCACAGAGTCCCCTGGGACCCCAGAGCCCCCGAAGCCGCGGCGATCCCGGGACCCCAGAGCCCCCCGGGTCCCCGCCCAGACTCCCCCGGGACCCCAGACCCCCCGAAGCCGCGGCCATCCCGGAGCCCCTCCCCAATTTTCCCTCACTCCTCCAGCACTCGCAGCTTCTCCCCCTTGCGCAGCCCCAGGTCGCCGTCGTGCTTGGGCTCGTAGTTGTACAGGGCCACCACCAGCTTTTCTGAGGGGACAAAGGGACGGGCGAGGTGACAGCGGCCACCTCGGGGGTGACAGCGGCCACCTCGGGGGTGGCACCGTCCCCATGGCCAGTCCTCACCTTGCATGGGCGAGCACGGAGGGGACGGGGACTCGTAGGACACCAGCGGGTCCTGAACCTCGGAGCCA
>NW_026625502.1:5109-6608 GCF_030028575.1 Malurus melanocephalus | reverse complement strand
TTTTTTGGTGGTTGCGTCTTTGTGCAACCGAATTTCTTTGTGCGCGGGGGTTTGGGGTCCCCAGGAAAGGTTTTGGGGTCTCCAAGGAGGATTTTGGGGTTCCCAAAGAGAGTTTGGGGTTTTCATGGAGGATTTTGGGTCCCCAGGAAAGGTTTTGAGGTCCCCAAGGAGGATTTGAGGTCCCCAAGGAGGATTTGGGGTCTTCAAGGAAGGTTTGATGTCCCCAGGAAAGGTTTTGGGGTCTCCAAGGAGGATTTGAGGTCCCCAAAGAGAGTTTGGGGTCTTCAAGGAGGATTTTGGGGTCCCCAGGGAGGATTTGGGGTTCCCAAGGAGGGTTTGGGATCCCCAAGGAGGGAGAGGTTGAGGTGTTTGGGGTCCCCAAAGAGAGTTTGGGATCCCCAAGGAGGGTTTGGGGCTCCCAGAGAGGATTTGCGGTCCCCAATGAGGGTTTGGGGTCCCCAGGGAAGGTTTTTGGGTTCCCAAAGAGAGTTTGGTGTTCCCACGGGGATTTGGGGTCTCCAGGGAAGGTTTTAGGGTTCCCAAAGAGGATTTTGGGGTCTCAAGGATTTGGGAAGGGAGGGGTGCGGGCAGGTGTCCCTGTTTGTCCCTTTTTCCCGGTTTTCTGTAGGGTCTGTCTGTCCCGCCCGCTTTGTCCCCGGTGCGCGACAAAATCCGGGCTGACCCCGGTCCCGGTGCTCGGCGGCTCCACCGGAGTGGCCTTGGGACTGTCACCCGGCCTGGCGGTGGCACTGGGCACCGTGTCCCCAAACCTGGTGTGGCACCGGGTCCCGGTGTCCCCAAGGCCGCCATGTCCCCTTGTCCCCAAAGCTGCTGTGGCACCGGGCACCATGTCCCCAAAGCCGCCATGTCCCCGTGTCCCCAAAGCTGCTGTGGCACCGGGAACCGTGTCCCCGTGTCCCTAAAATGCCATGGCACCGTGTCCCCGTGTCCCCAAAGCCATCATGGCACCGTGTCCCCAAAGCCACCGCGGCACCAGGTCCCGGTGTCCCCAAGGCCGCCATGTCCCCGTGTCCCCAAAGCTGCTGTGGCACTGGACACCGTGTCCCCGTGTCCCCAAAGCCATCATGGCACCGTGTCCCCAAAGCTGCCATGTCCTCGTGTCCTTGAAGCCGCCGTGGCACCGGGAACCGTGTCCCCGAAGCCACCATGGCACTGTGTCCCCAAAGACCCCGCGGCACCCTGTCCTCAAGGCCGCCATGTCCCCGTGTCCCCAAAGTTTCTGTGGCACCGGGCACAGTGTCCCCAAAGCCACTGTGGCACTGTGTCCCCGAAGGCCCGGTGGCACCGGGAACCGTGTCCCCAAAGCGACCGTGTCCCCGTGTCCCCAAGGCCGCCGCGGCACCGTGTCCCCAAAACCACCATGGCTCCGTGTCCCCAAAGCCGCGGTGACATCGTGTCCCCGAGGCCGCCGTGTCCCCGTGTCCCCAAAGTTTCCGTGGCACCGGGCACCGTGTCCCCGTGACCCCGAAGCTGCCACG
>NW_026625502.1:0-3678 GCF_030028575.1 Malurus melanocephalus | reverse complement strand
AAAAAAGGAAAAAAGGGGAAAAAAGGGGAAAAAAGGAAAAAAAGCTCGGTGGGACCCGCGGGCGCGGATCCGCTCCCCTCCCCGCCTCCCCCCTGCCTCCCGCTCGCCCCGGTTTCCTGCCTCATGAGCAAACTCAAGAGCAGCCGCCGCTCGCGGGGCCCCGACCGCAGGGGCGAGTGACACAGCGCGGTGGCTTCCGGCCACCCCCGGGCCCGCGGGACACAGTGACACAGCTCCCCGGGGAGGGACACCGAGGGGCGCAGAGACCCCCGCGGGGCGGCCAGAGGTGAGCGGGGGACACTGGCACTGTCATTGTGTCATTGTCATTGTCACTGTGCCACTGGCACTGTGTCACTGGCACTGTCATTGTCATTGTCACTGTCACTGTGTCACTGTCACTGTGTCACTGTCACCATCATTGTCACTGTCACTGTGTCATTGTCACTGTCACACCATCACTGTCAGTGTCAGTGTCACTGTGTCACTGTGTCATTGTCACTGTAACTGTGTCATTGTCACTGTCAGTGTCATTGTCACTGTGTCACTGTCACTGTATCACTGTGTCATTGTCACTGTCACCGTCACTGTCACTGTCACTGTCACTGTGTCCCTGTCACTGTCACCATCACCGTCACTGTGTCGCTGACACCGTGTCACTGTCACCGTCACCGTCACTGTCACCATCACCGTCACTGTATCACGGTCACTGTGTCACTGTCACTGTGTCACTATCACCGTCACTGTCACTGTCACCGTCACTGTCACTGTGTCCCTGTCACTGTATCACTGTCACTGTCACTGTGTCACTGTCACACCGTTACCGTCACTGTGTCGCTGTCTCACTGTGTCACTATCACTGTCACCATCACCGTCACTGTATCACTGTCACTGTGTCACTGTCACCATCACTGTCACTGTGTCCCTGTCCCTGTCACTGTCACCGTCACCATCACTGTGTCGCTGTGTCACTGTGTCACCGTCACTGTCCCTGTCCCTGTCACTGTGTCACTGTCACCATCACCTGCTTCCCATCCTCCACCCATTCCACACCGCCCACACCCCTTTTTAGGCTGTTCCCTCCGTGTCCCCTCCGCGCCACCTCCGTGCCAGCCCTCCGAGAGGCGCGGTGACAGCGCCAGGAGCGCAGGGGACAGGGGACAGGGGACAGGGGACAGGGGACAGGGGACAGGGGACACGGGACAGGGGACAGGGGACAGGGGACAGGGGACAGGGGACAGTGCCAGGCTGCCAGCGCCGCGTTGGGACCCGGCTCAGAGCGGAGCCACCGCAGCGGAATCACGGGCAGGAAGCCCGGGGGTGTCGCGGGGGGGTTGTGGCTCTTGGTGACACTTGGTGGCACTTGGTGGCACTTGGTGGCACTTTCCGGGTCGTGTCGCATGCCGGGAAGCAGAATCGGTCCCCAAAAAAATGATCGCGGGGTCATCCGGTGGCTTGTCCGAGTCACCCGGGGTGAGAGGTGACAACNCTCCCCGCCTCCCCCCTGCCTCCCGCTCGCCCCGGTTTCCTGCCTCATGAGCAAACTCAAGAGCAGCCGCCGCTCGCGGGGCCCCGACCGCAGGGGCGAGTGACACAGCGCGGTGGCTTCCGGCCACCCCCGGGCCCGCGGGACACAGTGACACAGCTCCCCGGGGAGGGACACCGAGGGGCGCAGAGACCCCCGCGGGGCGGCCAGAGGTGAGCGGGGGGGACAGTGTCACTGTCATTGTCACTGTCACTGTCATTGTCACTGTCACTGTCACTGTGTCATTGTTATTGTCACTGTAACTGTGTAACTGTGTAACTGTGTCACTGTCACTGGCACTGTCATTGTCATTGTCACTGTAAATGTGTCACTGTGTCACTGTCACTGTGTCATTGTCATTGTTACTGTCAGTGTCACTGTGTCACTGTCACTGTCACCATCACTGTCAATGTCACTGTGTCACTGTCACTGTGTCACTGTCACTGTCACTGGCACTGTCATTGTCATTGTCACTGTAAATGTGTCACTGTGTCACTGTCACTGTCACTGTCACTGTCATTGTGTCACTGTGTCATTGTCATTGTCAGTGTCACTGTCATTGTCACTGTGTCACTGTCACTGTCACTGTCCCTGTGTCACTGACACACCGTCACTGTCACTGTCACCATCACTATCATTGTCACTGTGTCACTGTGTCACTGTCACCATCACCATCACCGTCACTGTATCACTGTCACTGTGTCACTGTCACCGTCACTGTCACTGTCACTGTCACACCGTCACCATCACAGTCACACCATCACTGTCACTGTCACTGTCACTGTGTCACTGTGTCACTGTGTCACTGTGTCACTGTCACTATCACTGTGTCACTGTGTCACCGTCACTGTCACTGTCCCTGTCCCTGTCACTGTGTCACTGTCACCGTCACCTGCTGCCCCTCCTCCACCCATTCCGCACACCCCACACCCCTTTTTAGGCTGTTCCCTCCGTGTCCCCTCCGTGCCAGCCCTCCGAGAGGCGCGGTGACAGCGCCAGGAGCGCAGGGGACAGGGGACAAGGGACAGGGGACAGGGGACAGGGGACAGGGGACAGTGCCACACTGCCAGCGCCGCGTTGGGACCCGGCTCAGAGCGGAGCCACCGCAGCGGAATCACGGGCAGGAAGCCCGGGGGTGTCGCGGGGGGGTTGTGGCTCTTGGTGACACTTGGTGGCACTTGGTGGCACTTGGTGGCACTTTCCGGGTCGTGTCGCATGCCGGGAAGCAGAATCGGTCCCCAAAAAAATGATCGCGGGGTCATCCGGTGGCTTGTCCGAGTCACCCGGGGTGAGAGGTGACAACCGCGAGGGTCAGAGCCGTAAAAAGAGATGGGAGGAGCGTGGGGGTGAGGGAAATAAGGGGAAAAAGAGGGAAATAAGGGAAAAAGGAAAAAAAAAAGAAGAAGAACGGGTAAAAGGGGGGGGGGAGGAAAAAGGAAAAAGGAAAAAGGGAAAGGGGAAAAGGAAAAAGGAAAAAAGGGAAAAAGGGGAAAAAGAGGAAAAAGGAAAAAGGGGAAAAAGGAAAATGAGGAAAAGAAGGAAAAGAAGTAAAATAAGGAGAATCAGGAAAATAAGGAAAGTAAGGAAAATTAGGACAATAAGGAAAAAAGGGGGAAAGGGAAATAAGGGAAATAAAGAAAATGAGGAAAATAAATAAGGAAAATAAGGAAAAACCATCTCACCCTCACCTGTTTTTATTCCTCCTCAGAGGTCCACACCCCACATTTCCCACCCCCCCTTGACCCCACCCCCTTTAGAACCAACCCCAAAACACCCCGGTGACATCTCCCTGTTCCACCGCGGTTCGAGCCCCGAGTCCCGAGGGATTTGRGGATTTTATTTTGGGGATTTTTTGAGGATCCAGGGGCGGCTCAGCAGAGCGAGAAGCGGCGGGAGTTGATGTTCATGCGGGTGAGGCCGATGTGTTTGAGCGGCGTGGAGAGCAGGAAGGCGGCCCGGGCGGGGATGGTGCACAGCAGCTCCGAGTCTTCCTCGCAGCTCTCGAGGCCGAAGGCGGCGTCGTCCAACATCTCCTTGTGCCGGTGGCACGCCTGCTCCACCCGGAGCCGCTGCAGCCGCGCCCGCAGCCGCAGCAGCTGCTGAGCCAGGAGCTGGTCCTGAGCCTGCATCGAGCGCTGGGGGAGCGGGGGAGGAAA
>NW_026625501.1:4870-13286 GCF_030028575.1 Malurus melanocephalus | reverse complement strand
GGCCACCACCAGGGCCACCACCGGGTCACCATGGGGCCACCACGGGGCCACCATCATGGCCACCACGGGGTCACCATGGGGCCACCACTGGGCCACCAAGGGGTCACCTGGGGCCACCACTGGGTCACCACAGGGCCACCACCACGGCCACCACCGTGGCCACCACTGCAGCCACCATGGGGTCACTACGGGGCCACCACCGGGGCCACCACCAGGTCACCACTGGGTCACCACCACGGCCACCACCAGGTCACCACGGCCACCACCACGGCCACCAAGGGGCCACCCTAGGTCACCGCAGGGCCACCTGGGGTCACCGCAGCTACCACAGGGCCACCATGGGGCCACCACCATGGCCACCACCGGGTCACCACCGCAGTCACCACTGCAGCCACCACCAGGTCACCACAGGGCCACCATGGGGCCACCACCGGGTCACCACCAGGATCACCGCGGCCACCACAGGGCCACCATTGCGGCTACCAAGGGGTCACTACGGGGTCACCAAAGGGTCACTGAGGCCACCAGGTCACGGTGGCCACCACCGGGCCACCACTGCCGGGCCACCACTGCGGCCACCTGGGGTCACCACTGTGGCCACCATGGAGTCACCACGGGGTCACCACCGGGGCCACCATGGAGTCACCACAGGGTCACCACCGGGGCCACCATGGGGCCACCACAGGGTCACCACTGTGGCCACCACTGGGTCACCATGGGGTCACCACCGCGGCCACCATGGAGTCACCACGGGGTCACCACCGGGGCCACCATGGGGCCACCACCACTGGGTCACCACTGCGGTCACCACAGGGTCACCTCAGGGCCACCACGGGGTCACCACTGCAGCCACCATTGGGCCACCACTGCGGCCACCATGAGGTCACCACTGGGCCACCACCGTAGGGCCACCACTGCAGCCACCACCGGGTCACTCCAGGGTCACCACCAGGTCACCACTGCGGCCACCACCATGGCTACCAAGGGGCCACCACTGGGTCACCGCAGGGCTACCACCACGGCCACCACCACCGGGTCAACACGAGGGTCACTACGGGATCACCACAGGGTCATCAGGGTGACCAGGACCACCAGGGTGACCACAAGGCCACCAGGGGTCACTGAGGCCACCAGAGCCACCACGGGGGTCACCACCGGGCCTCCAACCCCCGGTGTCCCCAATGTCCCCACGGTGTCCCTCAAGTGTCCTCAAGGTTCCCACAATGTCCCCAATGTCCCCAGTGTCCTTGATGTGCCCAATGTCCCCAGTGTCCTTGATACATTCAATGTCCCCACTGTCCCCAATGTCCCTGTGCCTGTTCTATGTCCCCAATGTCCCCAATGTCCCTGATACGGTCAATGTCCCCAATGTTCCCAAGTGTCCTCAATGTCCCAATGTTCCTCAATGTCCCCAATGTCCCTGTGCCTGTTCTATGTCCCCAATGTCCCAATGTCCTCCATGTCCCCAATGTCCCCAATGTCCCTGATATGTTCAATGTCCCCAATGTTCCCACGTGTGCTCAATGTCCCTGATATGTTCAATGTCCCTGATATGTTCAATGTCCCCAATGTCCGCAATGTCCCCAATGTCTCTGGTGCCCTCAATGTCCCCAATGTCCCTGTGCCGGTTCAATGTCCCCAATGTCCCCAATGTCTCTGATCCCCTCAATGTCCCCAATGTCCCTGACACCCTCAATGTCCTCAATGTCCCTGACACATTCAATGTCCCCAATGTTCCCCAATGTCCCCAATGTCTCTGCTTCCCTCAATGTCCCCAATGTCACCAATGTCCCTGTGCCTGTTCAATGTCCCCAATGTCGCCAATGTCCCTGTGCCTGTTCAATGTCCCCCACATCCCTGACACATTCAATGTCTCCAATGTCCCAATGTCATCAATGTCCCCAATGTCTCTGTTCCCCTCAATGTCCCCAATGTCCCCAATGTCCTCAGTGTCCGTGACACCCTCAATGACCCCAATGTCCCCAATGTCCCTGTGCCTGTTCAACGTCCCCAATGTCCCCAATGTCCATAATGACCCTGACACATTCAATGTCTCCAATGTCCCAATATCCTCAATGTGCCCAATGTCCCCAATGTCCCTGATGCCCTCAATGTCCCCAATGTCCCCAGTGTCCCCAAAGCCCCTGTGCCTGTTCAATGTCCTCAATGTCCCCAATGTGCCCAGTGTCCCTGTGCCTGCTCAATATCCCCAATGTCCCTGACACATTCAATGTCCCCAATGTCCCCAATGTCTCTGCTTCCCTCAATGGCCCCAATGTCCCCAATGTCCCCAATGTCTCTGTTTCCCTCAATGTCCCCAAAGCCCCTGTGCCTGTTCAATGTCCTCAATGTCCCCAACGTCCCTGACACCCTCAATGTCTCCAATGTCCCCAATGTCCCTGACATCCCCAGTGTCCCCAGTGTCCCCAGTGTCTCCAGTGTCCCCACTGTCCCCAATGTCCCTGACACCCTCAATGTCTCCAATGTCCCTGACACCTCAATGTCCTCAATGTCCCCAATGTCTCTGCTTCCCTCAATGTCCTTAATATCCCTGTGTGTGTTCAATGTCCCCACTGTCCCCAATGTCCCCAATATCCCCAATGTCCCCAGTGTCCCCAATGTCCCCACTGTCCCCAATGTCCCCAATGTCCCTGACACCTCAATGTCTCCAATGTCCCCAATGTCCTCAATGTCCTCAATGTTCCCAATGTTCCTGCTGCTCTCAATGTCCTTAATATCCCTGGGTGTGTTCAATGTCTCCAATGTCCTCAATATCCCTGACACCCTCAATGTCCCCAATGTCCCCAATGTCCCTGTGCCTGTTCAATGTCCCCAGTGTCCCCAATGTCCCCATTGTCCCCAATGTCCCTGACACCCCCAATGTCCCCAATGTCCCCAATGTCCTCAATGTCCCCAATGTCCCCAATGTCCCCAATGTCCCCAATGTCCCCAGATGCCCACCTTGATGCCCACCAGGGCTCCCTTGTCCCTGATGACCTGTGNGGGGTCACCTGGGGCCACCACTGGGTCACCACAGGGCCACCACCACGGCCACCACCGTGGCCACCACTGGGTCACCATGGGGTCACCACCGGGTCACCATGGGGTCACCACCGTGGCCACCACTGGGTCACCACCGTGGCCACCACTGGGCCACCAAGGGGTCACTATGGGGTCACCAAAGGGTCACTGAGGCCACCAGGTCACGGTGGCCACCACCGGGCCACCACTGCCGGGCCACCACTGTGGCCACCTGGGGTCACCACTGTGGCCACCACTGGGTCACCACGGGGTCACCACCGCGGCCACCTGGGGTCACCACTGTGGCCACCACTGGGTCACCACGGGGTCACCTCGAGGCCACCACGGGGTCACTGCTGCAGCCACCATTGGGCCACCACTGCGGCCACCATGGAGTCACCACGGGGCCACCACCATGGCCACCACCGGGTCACCACAGGGCCACCACCAGGGTCACCGCGGCCACCACAGGGCCACCATTGCGGCTACCAAGGGGTCACTACGGGGTCACCAAAGGGTCACTGAGGCCACCAGAGCCACCAAGGTCACCACAGGGTCACTGAGGCCACCAGGGCCACCAAGGCCACCCAGGGTCATCCCAGTGTCACCCCAGGGCCATCAAAGCCACCACAGGATCACCAAGCCCCCTAACGCCCTGTGTCCCCAATGTCCCCAAGGTCCTCCAGACCCCCCCAGTGTCCCCAGCGTGGCTGTCCTTGGCCTGGTGTCACCATGGCCATGTTGGCACCAACGTCCCCAAGGTGTCCTTGAAATGTCCCCAAACCCCCAATGTTCCCAAGGTGTCCCTAAGGTTCCCATGATGTCCCCAAGGTGTCCCCAAGGTTCCCACCAAGTCCCCAATGTCCCTGATGTCCCCAATGTCCCCAATGTTGCCACTGTCCCCAATGTCACCTTAATGTCCCCAATGTCTCTCCAATCCCCAGTGTCCCCGATATCCCTGATGTCCTCAACGCCCTCAATGTCCCCAATGTCCCAATGACCCTCATCTGTTCAATGTCCCCAATGTTTCCATGTGTCCCCAATGTCCCCAAAGCCCCTGTGGCTGCTCAATGTCCCCAATGTCCCTGACACATTCAATGTCTCCAATGTCCCAATGTCCCCAATGTCTCTGTTCCCCTCAATGTCCCCAACGTCCCCAGTGTCCTTGATGTCCCCAATGTCCCTGTGCCCGTTCAATGTCCTCAATGTTCCCAATGTCCCCAAAGTCCTCAATGTCCCTGACACCCTCAATGTCCTCAATGTCCCCAATGTCCCTGACACCTCAATGTCTCCAATGTCCCCAATGTCCTCAATGTCCCCAATGTCCTCAATGTCCCCAAAGTCCTCAATGTCCCTGACACCCTCAATGTCCTCAATGTCCCCAATATCCCTGACACCCTCAATGTCCCCAATGTCCCCAATGTCCATAATGACCCTGACACATTCAATGTCTCCAATGTCCCAATATCCTCAATGTGCCCAATGTCCCTGACGCCCTCAATGTGCCCAATGTCCCCAGTGTCCCCAAAGCCCCTGTGCCTGTTCAATGTCCTCAATGTGCCCAATGTCCCTGACGCCCTCAATGTGCCCAATGTCCCCAGTGTCCCCAAAGCCCCTGTGCCTGTTCAATGTCCTCAATGTCCCCAATGTCCCTGACACCCTCAATGTCTCCAATGTCCCCAATGTCCCTGACACCCCCAATGTCCCCAATGTCCCTGACACCCCCAATGTCCCCAATGTCCCTGACGCCCTCAATGTCCCCAATGTCCCCAAAGCCCCTGTGCCTGTTCAATGTCCTCAATGTCCCCAATGTCCCTGTGCCTGCTCAATGTCCCCAATGTCCCTGACACATTCAATGTCTCCAATGTCCCAATGTCCCCAATGTCTCTGCTTCCCTCAATGGCCCCAATGTCCTCAATGTCCCCAATGTCTCTGTTTCCCTCAATGTCCCCAATGTCCCTGTGTCTGGTCATTGTCCCCACTGTCCCCAATGTCCCCAATGTCCCCAAATGCCCACCTTGATGCCCACCAGGGCTCCCTTGTCCCTGATGACCTGTGGGAAGGGGCGCCCATCGTCAGCTTTCTGGTACATGGTCTCGTGGAACAGGATGACGCCGCCGATGCACGGCTCCACGCGTTTATCGGCCGTGAACAGCAGCTGCCGGTACCAGCGCCGGTTCTCCTCCGTGTTCTCCGCCCCCACCGAGCTCAGCCGCTTGGCGATGCTGCCTGAGGGACAGGAAACCAGTATAAACCAGTATAAACCAGTATAAACCAGTATGGACCAGTATGGACCAGTATGGACCAGTATAACCCAGTATGAACAGCGCCGGTTCTCCTCCGTGTTCTCCGCCCCCACCGAGCTCAGCCGCTTGGCGATGCTGCCTGAGAACGGGGAAACCAGTATAAACCAGTATAAACCAGTATGGACCAGTATGGACCAGTATGGACCAGTATAAACCAGTATAAACCAGTATAAACCAGTATAAACCAGTATAAACCAGTATGGACCAGTACAAACCAGTACAAACCAGTATAAACCAGTATAAACCAGTATAAACCAGTATAAACCAGTATGGACCGGTATAACCCAGTATGAACAGCGCCGGTTCTCCTCCGTGTTCTCCGCCCCCACCGAGCTCAGCCGCTTGGCGATGCTGCCTGAGGACGGGAAAAACCAGTATGGACCAGTATAAACCAGTATAAACCAGTATGGACCGGTATAACCCAGTATGAACAGCGCCGGTTCTCCTCCGTGTTCTCTGCCCCCACCGAGCTCAGCCGCTTGGCGATGCTGCCTGAGAACGGGGAAAACCAGTATGAACCNCCGGTTCTCCTCCGTGTTCTCCGCCCCCACCGAGCTCAGCCGCTTGGCGATGCTGCCTGAGGGAGGGGAAACCAGTATGAACCAGTATAAACCAGTATGGACCAGTATAAACCAGTATGGACCAGTATGGACCGGTATAACCCAGTATGAACAGCGCCGGTTCTCCTCCGTGTTCTCCGCCCCCACCGAGCTCAGCCGCTTGGCGATGCTGCCTGAGAACGGGAAAAACCAGTATGAACCAGTATAAACCAGTATGGACCAGTATAAACCAGTATAAACCAGTATAAACCAGTATAAACCAGTATGGACCAGTATGGACCAGTATAAACCAGTATAAAACAGTACGAACCAGTATGGACTGGTATAGACCGGTATAAACCGGTGTGAAACAGGATGCACTGCTATGGACCAGTATAGACCAGTATAAACTGGTATGGAACAGGATAAACCAATATAAACCAGTACAGACTGGTATAAACAGATGTGAACCGGTGTGAACCAGTGTGGACTGGTATAGACCAGTATAGGCCATTAAAAACCAGTATGAACTGGTATAAACCAGTATAAACTGGTATAAACCAGTATAAATCAGTATAAACCGATATGAACCAAACCAGTACAAATCGGTATAAACCAGTATAAACCAGTATAAACCAAACCGGTATAAACCGGTATAAACCAAACCAGTATAAACCGGTATAAACCAGTAAAAACCAAACCAGTATAAACCAGTACAAACCGATATAAACCAGTATGAACTAGCATAAGCCGAACCGGTATAAACCAAACCAGTATAAACCAAACCGGTATAAACCGGTATAAACCAAACCAGTATAAACCAAACCGGTATAAACCAAACCGGTATAAACCAAACCCATATAAACCAAACCGGTATAAACCAAACCGGTATAAACCAAACCGGTATAAACCAAACCGGTATAAACCAAACCGGTATAAACCNACCAGTATGGACCAGTATAAACCAGTATGGACCAGTATGGACCAGCATGGACTGGTATAAACCAGCATGGACCAGTATAAACCAGCATGGACCGGTATGATCCAGTATAAAACAGTGTGAACCAGTGTGGACCAGTACTGACTGCCATAAATTGGTATAAACCGGTGTGAACCAGTATAAACCAGTATAGACCAGTATGAACCGGTATGGACCGGTATGGACTTTTATGGACTGGTATAGACCAGTATAAACTGCTATGAACCAGTATGGACTGGTATGAATCAATATAAACCAGTATGAACTGGTATAAACCAGTGTGGAACAGTATGGACCAGTATAAACCGGTATAAACCAGTATAAAACAGTATAAACCAGTATGGACCAGTATGAACCAGTGTAGACCGGTATAAACCGGTAAAAAACAGTATGGATCAATATGGACCAGTATAGACCAGTATGAACCGGTATAAATCAGTATAAACCGGTATGGACCAGTATGAACCGGTATAAACTGGTATAGACTGGTATAAACCGGTGTGAACCGGAATGAACCAGTGTGGACCAGTATAGACCGTTATAAACCAGTATGAACCAGTATGAACCAGTGCAGACCAGTATAAACCAGTATGAACCAGTATAAACCAGTATGAACCAGTGTAGACCAGTATAAACCGGTATAAACCAGTATGGATCAATATGGACCGGTATAGACCAGTATGAACCGGTGTGAACCGGTATGAACCAGTACAAATCAGTATTAATCAGTACAAACCAGTTTCAACCAGCATGAACCAGTATGAATCGGTATAAACCGATATAGACAGGTACAAACCAGTATAAACCAGTATAAATCAATATTAACCGGTATAAACCAAACCAGTATAAACCAGTATAAACCAAACCAGTATAAACCGTTATAAACCAAACCAGTATAAACCGACATAAACCGCTATAAACCAAACCAGTATAAACCGATATAAACCGGTATAAACCAAACCAGTATAAACCAAACCGGTACAAACCAGTATAAACTGATATAAACCGTTATAAACCAAACCAGTATAAACCACTACAAACCGGTATTAATCAATCCAGTATAAACCAGTACAAACCAGTATGAACCAATCCAGTATAAATGGGTATAAACCGGTAAAACCAAACCAGTATAAACCAGTACAAACCGGTATAAACCAACCTGGTATAAGCCGGTATAAACCAGTATAAACCAGTATAAACCGGTATAAACCAATCCAGTATAAACCAATATAAACTGGTATAAACCGGTATAAACCAAACCGGTATAAACCAAACCAGTACAAACCAGTATTAAACAGTATAAACCAAACCGGTATAAACCAAACCGGTATAAACCGGTATAAACCAAACCGGTACAAACCGGTATAAACCAAACCGATATAAACCAAACCAGTATAAACCAGTATTAAACGGTATAAACCAAACCGGTATAAACCGGTATAAACCAAACCGATATAAACCAAACCAGTATAAACTGGTATAAACCAAACCGGTATAAACCAAACCGGTATAAACCAGTATTAAACGGTATAAACCAAACCGGTATAAACCAAACCGGTATAAACCGGTAT
>NW_026625501.1:0-4845 GCF_030028575.1 Malurus melanocephalus | reverse complement strand
CGGTATAAACAAAACTGGTATAAACCGAACCGGTATAAACCAGTACAAACCGGTATAAACCAAACCGGTATAAACTGGTATAAACCGGTATAAACCAAACCGGTATAAACCGGTATAAACCAAACCGGTATAAACTGGTATAAACCGGTATAAACCAAACCGGTATAAACCGGTATAAACTAGTATAAACCGAACCGGTATAAACCGGTATAAACCAAACCAGTATAAACCAGTATAAACCGGTATAAACCGGTATAAACCAAACCAGTATAAACTGTATTAAAAAAAAACAGTATAAACCAGTATGAACCTCTATAAACCAGTATAAACCGGTATAAACCAGTATGAACCAGTTCCATTTTTAACCCTTAATCTCCCATTTTTAACCCCTAAAATGCCCATTTTTAACCCTTTAAACACCGGGGGTTTTGCCCCCAGTCCCTCCCAGTATAAACCAGTATATCCCAGTATAAACCAGTATATCCCAGTACATCCCAGTCCATACCAGTGCTCTCATCGGCAGCCAGGATGCCCTTGCCCGGTGCCACGATGCCCTCCCAGTCCATCCCAGTCCCATTTTTAACCCCTAAAATCCCCATTTTTAGCCCAAAAAACACCGGGTTTTTTGCCCCCAGTCCCTCCCAGTATAAACCAGTATATCCCAGTCCCTCCCAGTATAAACCAGTATATCCCAGTCCATACCAGTGGACTCATCGGCGGCCAGGATGCCCTCCCAGTCCCTCCCAGTCCATCCCAGTCCCGTTTTTAACCCTTAGAGCACCATTTTTAACCCTTAAAGTGCTATTTTTAACTCTAAAAACGCCATTTTTACCCCAAAAACCACCGGGTTTTTTGCGCCCAATCCCTCCCAGTATAAACCAGTATAACCCAGTTCATACCAGTGCTCTCATCAGCAGCCAGGATGCCCTTGCCCGGTGCCACGATGCCCTCCCAGTCCCTCCCAGTCCCTCCCAGTCCCGTTTTTAACCCCTAAAATCCCCATTTTTAACCCTTTAAACACCGGGTTTTTTGCCCCCAGTCCCTCCCAGTATAAACCAGTATAAACCAGTTTAACCCAGTCCCCTCCCAATCCATCCCACTCCCTCCCAGTATAAACCAGTCCCAACCAGTCCCATTTTTAACCCTTTATCTCCCATTTTTAACCCTGTCTCTCCCATTTTTAACCCCTAAAATGCCATTTTTAACCCTTTAAACATCGGGTTTTTTGCCCCCGGTCCCTCCCAGTATAAACCAGTATATCCCAGTATATCCCAGTTCATACCAGTGGACTCATCGGCAGCCAGGATGCCCTCCCAGTCCCATTTTTAACCCTTACACTCCCATTTTTAACCCCTAAAATCCCCATTTTTAACCCTTTAAACACCGGGTTTTTTGCCCCCAGCCCCTCCCAGTATAAACCAGTACATCCCAGTATAAACCAGTCCATACCAGTGCTCTCATCAGCAGCCAGGATGCCCTTGCCCGGTGCCACGATGCCCTGCCAGTCCATCCCAGTCCCTCCCAGTCCCGTTTTTAACCCCTAAAATCCCCATTTTTACTCCTATAAACACCGGGTTTTTTGCCCCCAGTCCCTCCCAGTATAAACCAGTCCATACCAGTGCTCTCATCGGCGGCCAGGATGCCCTCCCAGTCCATCCCAGTCCCATTTTAACCCTTAAAGCGCCATTTTTAACTCTAAAATCCCCATTTTTAACCCTTTAAACACTGGGTTTTTTGCCCCCAGTCCCTCCCAGTATATCCCAGTATAAACCAGTATAACCCAGTCTGTCCCAATCCATCCCAGTCCATCCCAGTCCATTTTTAACCCTTTATCTCCCATTTTTAACCCTTTGTGTCCCCTTTTTAACCCTTTATCTCGCATTTTAACCCCTAAAATCCCCATTTTTAACCCTATAAACACCGGGTTTTTTGCCCCCAGTCCCTCCCAGTATAAACCAGTACATCCCAGTATAAACCAGTCCATACCAGTGCTCTCATCGGCGGCCAGGATGCCCTTGCCTGGTGCCACGATGCCCTCCCAGTCCCTCCCAGTCCCATTTTTAACCCCTGAACTCCCATTTTTAACCCCTAAAATGCCCATTTTTAACCCTTTAAACACCGGGTTTTTTTCCCCCAGTCCCTCCCAGTATAAACCAGTATATCCCAGTCCCCTCCCAGTCCCCTCCCAGTCCCCTCCCAGTCCCCTCCCAGTCCATCGCAGTCCCTCCCAGTTCCATTTTTAACCCTTTAATTCCCATTTTTAACCCTTTATCTCCCCTTTTTAACCCTTAATCTCCCATTTTTAACTCTAGAAACGCCATTTTTACCCCAAAATCTGCTGGGTTTTTTGCCCCCAGCCCCTCCCAGTCCCTCCCAGTATAAACCAGTACATCCCAGTCCGTACCAGTGCTCTCATCAGCAGCCAGGATGCCCTTGCCCGGTGCCACGATGCCCTCCCAGTCCCTCCCAGTCCCTCCCAGTCCCATTTTTAACCCCTAAAATGCCCATTTTTACCCCAAAAAACACCGGGTTTTTTGCCCCCGGTCCCTCCCAGTCCCTCCCAGTATAAACCAGTATATCCCAGTCCCTCCCAGTCCCATTTTTAACCCTTTAATTCCCATTTTTAACCCTTTAATTCCCATTTTTAACCCTTTAATTCCCATTTTAACCCTTAGAGCGCCATTTTTAACCCCTAAAATGCCCATTTTTAACCCTTTAAACACCGGGTTTTTTGCCCCCAGTCCCTCCCAGTATAAACCAGTATAAACCAGTCCGTACCAGTGGACTCATTGGCAGCCAGGATGCCATCCCAGTCCCTCCCAGTCCCATTCTAGACCCCTAAAATGCCCATTTTTACCCCAAAAATCACCGGGTTTTTTGCCCCCGGTCCCTCCCAGTCCCTCCCAGTATAAACCAGTACATCCCAGTCCGTACCAGTTCCATTTTTAACCCTTAGAGCACCATTTTTAACCCTTTATCTCCCATTTTTAACTCTAGAAACGCCATTTTTAACCCTTTAAACACCGGGTTTTTTGCCCCCAGTCCCTCCCAGTATAAACCAGTACATCCCAGTTCATACCAGTGCTCTCATCGGCAGCCAGGATGCCCTTGCCCGGTGCCACGATGCCCTCCCAGTCCCTCCCAGTCCCATTTTTAACCCTTTATCTCCCCTTTTTAACCCTTCAACTCCCATTTTTAACTCTAAAACCGCCATTTTTACCCCAAAAATCACTGGTTTTTTTCCCCCGGTCCCTCCCA
The DNA here is from genome assembly GCF_030028575.1 of Malurus melanocephalus. Taxonomy (NCBI): domain Eukaryota; kingdom Metazoa; phylum Chordata; class Aves; order Passeriformes; family Maluridae; genus Malurus; species Malurus melanocephalus. The sequence goes on along the minus strand of NW_026625501.1, from coordinate 1,587 downwards.
GTATAAACCAGTTCATACCAGTGCTCTCATCGGTGGCCAGGATGCCCTCCCAGTCCCTCCCAGTCCCATTCTAGACCCCTAAAATGCCCATTTTTACCCCAAAAATCACCGGGTTTTTTGCCCCCGGTCCCTCCCAGCCCCTCCCAGTATAAACCAGTACATCCCAGTCCCTCCCAGTCCCATTTTTAACCCTTAAACTCCCATTTTTAACCCTTTAATTCCCATTTTAACCCTTAGAGCGCCATTTTTAACTCTAAAATCCCCATTTTTAACCCTATAAACACCGGGTTTTTTGCCCCCAGTCCCTCCCAGTATAAACCAGTATAACCCAGTTCATACCAGTGCTCTCATCGGCAGCCAGGATGCCCTTGCCCGGTGCCACGATGCCCTCCCAGTCCCTCCCAGCCCCATTTTTAACCCCTAAAATCCCCATTTTTACCCCAAAATCTGCCGGGTTTTTTGCTCCCAGGCCCTCCCAGTCCCTCCCAGTATAAACCAGTTCATCCCAGTTCATACCAGTGCTCTCATCGGCGGCCAGGATGCCCTCCCAGTCCATCCCAGTCCCATTTTTAACCCTTTATCTCCCATTTTTAACCCTTCAACTCCCATTTTTAACCCCTAAAATGCCCATTTTTAACCCCAAAAAACACCGGGTTTTTTGCCCCCAGTCCCTCCCAGTATAAACCAGTATAAACCAGTCCGTACCAGTGCTCTCATCAGCAGCCAGGATGCCCTTGCCCGGTGCCACAATGCGCTCCCAGTCCATCCCAGTCCCTCCCAGTCCCATTTTTAACCCCTAAAATCCCCATTTTTACTCCAAAATCTGCCGGGTTTTTTGCCCCCAGCCCCTCCCAGTACATCCCAGTATAAACCAGTATAAACCAGTCCATACCAGTGCTCTCATCGGCGGCCAGGATGCCCTCCCAGTCCCTCCCAGTCCCATTTTTAACCCTTACACTCCCATTTTTAACTCTAAAATCCCCATTTTTAACCCAAAAACCACCGGGTTTTTTGCCCCCGGTCCCTCCCAGTATAAACCAGTATAACCCAGTTCATACCAGTGGACTCATCGGCGGCCAGGATGCCCTCCCAGTCCGTCCCAGTCCCTCCCAGTCCTGTTTTTAACCCCTAAAATCCCCATTTTTACCCCAAAAAACACCGGGTTTTTTGCCCCCAGCCCCTCCCAGTATAAACCAGTATATCCCAGTCCCCTCCCAGTCCATCCCAGTCCCTCCCAGTATAAACCAGTATATCCCAGTCCATTCCAGTCCATCCCAGTCCCTCCCAGTATAAACCAGTCCCTCCCAGTCCCATTTTTAACCCTTTAATTCCCATTTTAACCCTTAATCTCCCATTTTTAACCCCTAAAATGCCCATTTTTACCCCTTTAAACACCGGGTTTTTTGCCCCCAGTCCCTCCCAGTATAAACCAGTACATCCCAGTTCATACCAGTGCTCTCATCGGCGGCCAGGATGCCCTTGCCCGGTGCCACGATGCGCTGGGCGATGGACGCCAGCTCCTGCTTCTGCTCCGGGGTCAGCGCGGGCACGGGGGGAGACATGGCGGCGGCTCTGGGGGCGGGGCAA
>NW_026625500.1:11461-12528 GCF_030028575.1 Malurus melanocephalus | reverse complement strand
ATGTAGAAGCAGTTTCCCACAGTCTGTTTGTAAAGACAAATTGATCGTTTCTAGGACTTTTGGAAATCTTTGTAGAACACTCGACACTGCCACAGGAGGAGAGGTAATTATCAAACGCCCCCACAGATTCTGCAGCTCCTGGGGGCTTTCCCCTCTGCTGTGAGCAGTGGCTGGAGCTTTGGGTCATGGGTAGAGCTGTGCTGCGAAAGCACAAGAGGTGAAAACTGGTACCAGCCTGCAGAATACATGTGGGACAGTCTTTGTCCTTCTCAGCTGCCAGAAGGAAAGCAAGGAGGGAAGCAGCACCTTCCAGAGAAGGACGTGCTACTCACTATTAATTGCAGAAAGAAAGGTGGTCCTTAGAGCATTTCACTGCTCTTTGGGGCTGCAGCTTGGGAGTACTGAATTCTCATTTCTGGCTAGAAGCAAATACATTTGAATCTCCCCGGTAGTTCCTCAGCCACCAGCAATGCTTCACTTGGGAAGTGCACATAGGGAGAGATGTGCAGGACGTCCCTAGTAGCCCTAAGCCCTGCTTGTAGCCCAGGATGTATCCACATCCATGTGTAAAGAGAGCACCAAGGCATGGATTACTTCTTTAAAGCTAAGACAGAGCAGCAGAGAGTGTGGTCAGAGCTTTGTGGGTCACAGTCGAGACACTCCTGTTACCAGGTGGACAAGGCAAAACATTGGCGCCCACATCTGCTGTATTCGTCCCTGAGTGAGCAGAGAAATGGGCTGTGGGAATGTCAGTTCCTAATGGCTCCCATGTCCAATCACCAGGAACTTTGGCACAGCTTGACTGTGTCATTCCAAAGTTACTCGCTATATGTTTGTTGTGTTTTTGAGCCACCAACTTCTCAAGACAGGGATGTTCAGTGTACTTTTAGATGGCCATGAAGAAAATACACCTGGAAGGACATAGCCAGAAAAYTGTGATTATTAATGAGATCATGGTCATGAAGAGCAATAGGAATCCCAGTGATTCCTGGGATTCTTATTCTAAATAGGTGAATTATTTAGATAGGGGAGTTGTCATGGATTTATCCCATGAATATTTGTGTGAA
>NW_026625500.1:6752-8786 GCF_030028575.1 Malurus melanocephalus | reverse complement strand
GGAGAAGGAGTTGAGCCGCCGCCGTGCAGTGAGTGTCTCTCTGCTCTGGGCTCAGGACCTGAGCACTTCTCCCCCACCTGAGCCTCAGAGCCCTCCCTGGCCCTTTGCTCAATTTCCTGCCCTCCTTKTCTCTTGCCCAGGGCAGGACATGGAGYGCCAGCCAGGTGGAGCAGRTCATTGCAGACCTGGAAAAGGTGAGGAAGGCTGCCTTTCAGCTCAGCCCCTCTGGCTGTATTGGGGTTCCAGGGAGGCGCAGACACTAGAGTGCCCTTGTGTGGAGGGAAGGAAGGGTCCGTGGTGCCACTGGACAGGCAGAGGCATTGGGGAGCCATGGGCAGTGCTGGGACATCCTTGCTGCTGGCACTGGCAGCACTTCTGTCGGGCAGGGGGGAGAGGCCGGCAGGGCAGAGGCTCCCAGCTTGGCCACGCTCAGGCTGCTGGGGCTGGGTGGCCGCTGGCCAGTGGCCCTTTGATCTGTGGGGCTGCAATGAGAGTGGACCTTGGTTCTTCCAGACTGAACTCCAGGAAGGACGAGCGGTGGAGGCAGGCAGGAATGCAGGACACCATGACCTCTCCCCAGGTGAGTTTGGAAGCAAAGGCAACCTCTCACCGCGGCCTAGCTGCACTCACTTGTTCCCTGAGTGTGGCCGTGCAGCTGTGGCAATATGAGGGAGGACATCCCTGGGGCGGCCAAGGACACCCACTGGGCAAAGACTCCTGGAGGCAGTAGTGCAGGGTCAGAGACTCTCAACAGCTGCCCACAGCTTGGAGAAGGGCAGGGCCAGTTCTGGGCAGGGCAGGACATGGCAGGGCAGGGCCAGGAAAGATGGTGCAGTAGTGGCCTGGCAGTCTCCACTAATGGATTATGGTATCTTCTCGCCTGCAGCAGCAGAGACCAAGAGCAGCAGAAGGACCAGGAGGAGGTGGCTGCCCTGGCCCTTTGCTCCACGGCGGGGCCCAGCAGGRGCYGCCCGGGCRCCAGGACAGGAGGGCKCCGGCTGCAGCAGGGCGCTCTTCGGGCAGCCCCTGGCAGCCGTCTGTGGCCAGGACGGCACGCTGCCCCAGCCCATCCAGGTAAGGCATCCCATCCCTCCCTCTGGATGCTGTGCACACAGTGTCCCCACGTGTGTCCCCCAGCCAGGGGCCATTGGGCTCTTCAGCCGTGCCTTGGGCTCCTGCTCCCGGCCTCTTGGCGGCAGGAGGAAGGGAGCCCAGGCTGAGCAAGAGCTCTGGCCCCGGCCACTGCTCTGGGAAAAGGGCACCCCTTCACCCAAGTCCTTGCCCTCCTGCCTCTCCTGCAGGCCCTGCTGGATGTGCTAAAACAGCAAGGACCCCGCACCGAGGGCATCTTCCGGAGGGCAGGAAGCAGCAAAGCCCTTCAGGAGCTGCGGCAGGCCCTGGATGATAGCCGGTCTGTGGACATGGCCGGCCAGCCCGTGCTGCTGCTGGCAGTTGTCTTAAAGGTCAGTCATTCTACCCTGCAGCTGCAAAAACTCCTGCTGGGGCCGCTGTGCTCCAAGGCTCATATTCAGCCTTTGGCATTGCAGGATTTCCTGAGAAGCATTCCATCCAAGCTCCTCGTCACCGACCTGTACGAGGACTGGATGATAGCGATGGAGGCGTCCAGCATGAAAAACAAGATCCGTCAGCTCCGAGAGTAAGTGTGGGCAGCAGCTTCCAGCTCTGCAGTGGGCACTGGTGGAAACCTGGCACTCACCTGCATGGGTTCACTCTTCAGAAAACGCTGTGTTCTCGGGCGGCTTGTTTTTTTGGCAGGCAGCCCGGTTTTGGGGCAGTGCACAGGCAATGCCTTCCCATGCATGGCCATGAGGGAAATCAGGAGCTGGCCAGCAATGCCCCACATCCTTCCTGCGGGAGCGCGGGAGCCCCAACTTTGGCCAGCTTTGAGTCCCCGCAAAGCTGCGCAGCTGCGGCGCCGGCTGCCCCTGCCTGGGGCCAGCTCTGGGGGCGGCCGTGGGCAACACGGGCCTGCTGATGGACGCTGCCTTTCTGTTCCCTCAGGGTGGCAAAGAA
>NW_026625500.1:3193-4812 GCF_030028575.1 Malurus melanocephalus | reverse complement strand
GCTGCGGCAGCCCCATTAGCCCAGGTATGGCTGTGCCAGGCTCTGCTGCCCACCTTTCCCTCCACACTGCCCTTGGCCACCCCAAGGCGCTGGCAAGGGCTGGTGAGGGCTGCTGCCGGCCAGGGCTTGGCAAGAGCTCCATGGCAGCTGTGCAGGGGCTCTGCAGCCCTTGGCTTCCTCCATGCCCGTGTGCTGAGAGGAAGGGAAAAGGCACGAGCTGGGAGGGCTGGCGGGGCTCAGGGCACATGAGCTCTTCAAGTGTCTCCTTTCCATCCTTTCCCCATCCATGACAGAGCAGTGGCCCCTCCTTCTGTCAGCTGCACTGACCCAGGGACGGGATGTAGCGTGGGGACAGAGCCCGCCACTGCTCCCAGTGTGCCCTCACAAGGGCCTTTCCCCACTCTGCAGTGCCCGGCCAGTGCCCCGGGAGCCGCCATGCCCGAGCTGCCCAGGGAAACTGAGCTGAGGACCAGCATGGACCCAGCATTAACCTTGCTTCCTTTCTTCTTCTTTTCCTGCCCCACAGCTCGCCCGTGCCAGAACCTTGGTGCTGCCCAATGGGATGTTTCAGAGGTGCATCCAGGCCCTTTGAGGAGAAGCCAATCTATCCCTGCAGAAATGTACGTAGTTTATATATATGTATATATAAATGTCTATCTTATTCTATTTATCGGTTCGTAGTTAAATTTATGTATGTAGTTTTAGATGTACGTTATTGTATTATAGAGTTGTAGTTATAGATATATATGTGAGTAGTTACATTTATATATCTGTATAGTCTTATATGTGGCTATAGTGATAGTGATAAAATTGCATAGATATATTAAAAAAGTTATGTAGTTATAAAGTTATATAGTTTTACAGTTATATGTATATTGGGCATTAGATTACAGACTGATATTTTTATTGACAATTTTTTAACCTCTTTCTCTGCTTCTTCTCTCCCCTCTTCCTTTCCCCTCCCCCTTCCCCCCCTCTCCCCTCTTCCTGTGCATGGTTTGAGCCGTTGACCTGGATGAATGGAGCAGCAGTTGCAGCCCCGGGTGTCCCTGGAGCAGTGGGAGCTGCTGGTGGCCCCAGGCACTGTCCCCAGAGGAGCTATAGACGGACAGGTAAGACAGAGGGGACTGGGGAGAGGTGACACTGAAGGGATAGAGATGTTGAGGTCCTAGCAGGGGTTATGGGTCTGAGGAAGCTGTGGGGAATGGTTGGGATTGAGGAGCTCTGGGAAGTGGTGCAGTGTGAAGGTTGTGATTGTGTGAAGGGACTGGACAGGTCTAAAGGGACTGAGTGAGGTAGAGGACTGGGGGACTCTGAAGGGCCTGGGGGGAGCTGTGGGTTTGTGAAGGGGTGCTCGGGCTGAAGGGATGGAGTGGGCAGCAGGGAGCACAGAGAGGTCCAGGACTTTGACTCTGCCAACACCTTGGGACCAATTGCAGATTCTCTATTTTTGCCACTTCAGCTGCCGTGAAGTCCTCGATGACACCAGAGAGCGGTGAGAGCCAGAAGGAAGATGCTCAAGTCCACCATCAACAGCAGCGAACACGGAGCTGCTGCTGCCACCCGAGAGCCTGGGTGAGGCCACAGGGCCCGTGAGGCAGGCTGGGGGTGAGGGTGGC
>NW_026625500.1:0-1396 GCF_030028575.1 Malurus melanocephalus | reverse complement strand
ATTTGCTGTGGAAAGCAGAGTTAAAGCTTCACATTCCCAACAGTGAGGATTGCTGATCACAGGTTTCGTGTGGGAGGAGCACTGGTTTTAAAGGTAGGACCAGCTCCTGAGGTTTGATTTGTTCCCTCTTTCAGATGGCAAAAGTCTTGGTGTTCCAGATTGGAATCCGGTGCCAGAATTTTGAGAGTAAGGTGTGGTAAAATCACCAGAGTCTTTTATCTGTATTGAGGAAGAAGCCTTGCAGAGCTCTCCTTCGGCTTGGCTTGAAAGTAGAATTCCTGTTCTTAGTAAGAATTTTGATCTCTCGGTGTGCTGGAGAAAGAAAAAGAAAACAACAAAGCACCTGAAGTCTGTATTGAGGTGAAGTGTATCACAGAAACTGAACATTTCACCAAAGCAAGGGGCCCTCATGTAATTTAAATTGTTCTATCCCTATAGAACAATAATTCCCCAGTACATGTTGATTTCAGCCAGCACCAGCAGAGTAAATCAGATTTTCTTTTCTCTTTCTGGCCGTTCACATATCCCTAAGGAAAGGTGAGGCTGTGTTATTCTCAGCTAGATTTAAAATTCTTCAGAAGCCAAAACTGAATTCAAGTCAGGTTCATAAACACTGTAACTTCCAGACTTCTAAAATCTTGGATCCTTTTGTATTTGCCTGCAGATCCAAGCTTGTTCCTTGTCAAGAAGAAAAGGCTACATATGGGACTAATCCTTTTTTTTGATATGAAATAGTTTTCAACCAAAAAAACGGGGGGAAAAGCCTTTGAACACAGGCTTTACTTACAAGAAAACTGGCTGCTGCAGCAAATCCTCCCCTGGACAAAAAGGCATGGGCTGTCATTTCCTGTGTTATTATGTGTGCACGAAATAATGTTATTAAGGCTGTGTTTTCAAGACTATGACAATCCACAGTAGAATGTGAATCTCTATTGATTCTTCTTAACAGTGCAACTTATGCTGGATTCTAAGAGCTCTTTTTAATTACTTTAATGCTTTGATTCTTGAGAATCTTCAGAATCCATTCACCACAGCATTCAGTGTTTGGTGGATATTTCATCTTGAAGGAAAATTTTTACCCTTTTTTTTCCTATCTATTCCAAGAATCACTGTGTTTGGTTAATATCGAGAGATAGAAAGCTAAAGCATGTGAGAAAGGGCCTTTTATGGTAAGAAACATATCCATTGTCAGAAAGTATCCTTTAGCTAAAATCAGAATTTCCAAGAGCTCTATCCTTTCAGTCTTTCTTTTTCCTTCCCCCTTTCTCTCTTTCTCTCTTTCTCTCTTTCTCTTTCTCTTTCTCTTTCTCTTTCTCTTTCTCTTTCTCTTTCTCTTTCTCTTTCTCTTTCTCTTTCTCTTTCTCTTTCTCTTTCTCGTCCTCTTCCTCTTCCTCTT
>NW_026625499.1:9625-11931 GCF_030028575.1 Malurus melanocephalus | reverse complement strand
CTGCTGGTTTTCTGAGGAGTTGCTGCAAGCGACATGGAATCATGGAAGGGTTTGGGTTGGAATTCTCCTGCAATTCCACCTTCCCCTGTCCCAGGGTGCTCCAAACCCATCCAGCCTGGCACACCCATGGAGAAGGATTCCATAAATCCTGCACAGCATTCCATAAATCCTGCACAGCATTCCATGAATCCTATATGGCATTCCATGGATCCTGCATGGCATTCCATAAATTCTGCACAGCAGGATTAGGAGCACCCTGGGATAGGGGAAGGTGGGGTTTGGAGCACCCTGGGAGCGGGGAAGGTGTCCCTGGCCAAGTTGGACAGGGTTTGGAATATCCTGGGATGGGGGAAGGTGCCCCTGGCAAGGTTGGACATGGTTTGGAGCACCCTAAGACAGGGGAAGGTGGGGTTTTGGCGCACTCTGGGACAGGGGACGGTGTCATTGGATGGATGGGTTTTGGGACACTCTGGAACAGGGGAAGGTGTTTGGAGCACCCTGGGACAGGAAAAGGTGTTCCTGCCCTGCCCTGGATGGATTTGGAGCACTCTGGGACAGGGGAAGGTGTCGTTGGGTGGGTTTTGGAGCACCCTGGGATGGGGGAAGGTGGCCCTGGCCATGCTGGACACCATTTGGAGTACCCTAAGACAGGGGAAGGTGGCCCTGGCTGAGTTGGACGGGGTTTGGAGCACTCTGGACAAGGGAAGGTGTCTCGGTCCTGCCCTGGATGATTTTGGAGCACCCTAGGACAGGGGAACGTGTCGTTGGATGGGGTTTGGATCACTCTGGAACAGGGGAAGATGTTCCTGCCCTGCCCTGGATGGTTTTGGAGCACCCTGGATGGGGGAAGGTGGCCCTGGCCTGCTCTGGATGGGTTTGGATCACTCTGGAACAGGGGAAGGTGTCCCTGGCCAGGCTGGACATGGTTTGGAATATCCTGGGACAGGGGAAGCTGTCCCTGGCTGGGTTGGACGGGGTTTGGAGCACCCTGGACAGGAGAAGGTGTCATTGGATGGGGTTTTGGAGCACTCTGGAACAGGGGAAGGTGTTTGGAGCACCCTGGGACAGGAGAAGGTGTCCCTGGCTGAGTCAGACGGGATTTGGAGCGCTCTGGACAAGGGAAGGTGTCCTGGTCCTGCCCTGAATGGGTTTGGAGCACCCTGGGATAGGGGGTGGTGTCATTGGATGGGTTTTGGATCACTCTGGAACAGGGGAAGGTGTTTGGAGCACCCTGGAACAGGGGAAGGTATCCCTGGCTGAGTTGGACACGGTTTGGAGCACCCTGGGATGGGGGAAGGTGTCCTTGCCCTGCCCTGGATGGTTTTGGATCACCCTGGACAGGGGAAGGTGTTGTTGGGTGGGTTTTGGAGCACTCTGGAACAGGGGAAGATGTCCCTGCCCTACCCCAGATGATTTTGGGGTCCCATCCCGTGGGGCAGGAGGCGGCACTGAGGACCAGGAAAGGGATGGAGGGAGGAAGAGAATCCTCTGCTCTGCCRGGCGTGGCTGTGCCATGACCTCAGGCAATCCCTGTGCCTTCCCCTCCTCTCCAGGCTGTGTTTGAGCCCTTTGAAAATCATCTGCAATTCCAGGAGAGATGAAATCAGAGCCGCTCCGTGTTCCAGGAGAGTTTTTTGTCTGGCGGCTCCCTCTGAACTCGTGCCCGGCTCCCCAAGCGCTCCCYGCTGAGTTTTCCCTGCTCCAGATTGTTTCCTGTTTCTGGACAGCATCCAGCCCTTCCAGCATTCCCTAAAATCCCTTCTCCCTGCAATCCCAAAGATTCCTTTCCCACATCTGAAAGGGGGATGGATCCTGGAGCAGTTGGGTGTGGAGAAATCTTTGCTCCCAGCTGTGCTCACGATACCTTTTGAGCTTTAAAAAGGAACAACCCCCAGATGAAAAAAAGRTTTTTAGTTCTTTCTTAACCAGTAATTTGCTTTTTTTTTTCTCTCTAAAATAAAATCAGCGATGACTCAAACACCCATAAAAGCGGCTGGCAGAATTCTCCAGCTCTGAAATTCTGCAATACATTACTTATAAATGTCATTTTTGTGGGAGTCTCTTCAAGGGGAATCGGCTTTTTGACACAGGGCAGAGCCTCAGATCCATTTTGCAGCAGCAAACGAAGAATTATTTTGGGTTTTCTGCCCTTGGATGATTACAGGGAAGTGGTTTCTGCAGGAACTTTGGGTTATTTCTCCCCACAGCACAAAAGCTGTTTTGGGTAACTCCCGCTGCCAAGAACTTTCTGTGCTTCGCTTTTCACATTTCTCTGACCTTTTTTTTTTTTTTTTTATTTTTTTTTT
>NW_026625499.1:6384-9575 GCF_030028575.1 Malurus melanocephalus | reverse complement strand
TCAAAGTTTCTCTTGGTGAATATATCTAGCCTGGCTTTTTTTTTTTTTTTTTTAAATTTTTAATATAAAAAAAATCTGAAACATTTTCTACTTTCTCTGCAGCAGAATGACCACAAATGAGTCACGGAGCTGCTTGAACATGTCAAACATTTTCATGTTTTTTACGATGCTGCTTCTATGATGCATTTTGGGGGTTTTTTTTTGGGTGATTCTGGAGCCCAGAGAGCTGCAAAAAATTCCAGATGGAATCATCCAAAAAATGAGGGATCCACTGCTGGGTCAACCCCGTGAAAAACCCCACAAAAAGCTGTGTCAGAGCTGCCTTTTTTCATTCTGGCTGATTCACCAAGTGAGTTTTGGATGGGATTTTGAGATTGTCTCAGCCCCATGAAAAACCCCACAAAAAGCTGGGTCAGAGGATTCACCGAGTGAGTTTTGGGTGGGATTTTGAGATTGTCTCAACCCTGTGAAAAACCCCACAAAAAGCTGGGTCAGAGCTGTGTTTTTTTCATTCTCGCTGATTCACCGAGTGAGTTTTGGATGGGATTTTGAGATTGTCTCAACCCCGTGAAAAACCCCACAAAAAGCTGGGTCAGAGGATTCACCGAATGAATTTTGGATGGGATTTTGAGATTCCCGTGAAAAACCCCACAAAAAGAGTGAGTTTTGGGTGGGATTTTGAGATTGTCTCAGCCCCATAAAAAACCCCACAAAAAGCTGTGTCAGAGCTGCTTTTTTTTATTCTGGCTGAATCACCGAGTGAGTTTTGGATGGGATTTTGAGATTGTCTCAGCCCCATGAAAAACCCCACAAAAAGCTGGGTCAGAGCTGCGTTTTTTCATTCTGGCTGATTCACCGAGTGAATTTTGGATGGGATTTTGAGTTTGGGATTTTGGGATTGTCTCAGGCCCGTGAAAAACCCCACAAAAAGAGTGAGTTTTGGGTGGGATTTTGGGATTTTGAGATTGTGTCAGCCCCGTGAAAAACCCCACAAAAAGCTGGGTCAGAGCTGCTTTTTTTTTTTTATTCTGGCTGAATCACCGAGTGAGTTTTGGGTGGGATTTTGAGATTGTCTCAGCCCCGTGAAAAACCCCAAAAAAGCTGTGTCAGAGCTGCTTTTTTTTATTCTGGCTGAATCACCGAGTGAGTTTTGGACTTGTGAGTTTGGGATTTTGAGATTGTCTGAGCCCCGTGAAAAGCCCCACAAAAAGAGTGAGTTTTGGGTGGGATTCTGAGATTGTCTCAGGCCCATGAAAAACCCCACAAAAAGCTGGGTCAGAAGATTCCCCGAGTGAGTTTTGGATGGGATTTTGAGTTTGGGATTTTGGGATTGTCTCAGCCCCGTGAAAAACCCCACAAAAAGCTGGGTCAGAGGATTCAATGAGTGAATTTTGGGTGGGATTTTGGGATTGTCTCAGCCCTGTGAAAAACCCCACAAAAAGCTGGGTCAGAGCCACCTTTTTTCATTCTGGCTGAATCACCAAGTGAATTTAGGATGGGATTTTGAGATTGTCTCAACCCCGTGAAAAACCCCACAAAAAGCTGGGTCAGAGCCGCGTTTTTTCATTCTGGCTGATTCACCGAGTGATTTTTGGATGGGATTTTGGGATTGTCTCGCTCGGGTTATTTGAGGTGTGTTCAGACCTGGGAGGAAGGAGCTTCTTGGCCAAAACCCAACCCTGACAAAGCTCTCCTTGTTCTGGGGGTTCCGAGCTGTTTTTTCTGCTCTCGATTTGTTCTTTGTTTSCTTCTCTTTGTTGTTTGTCCTCGGTATTAACGGGGTTGGGCTGGAAAGGGGCAGTTCTGCCCCATCCCARCAGGATCCGGGTGCTCCCCAGCGAAATTCCGAATCCAAAATCCCCCAAAAACATCGGGAAGTTGGGATTTTATCAAACAGAAAATCAAAATTGAATGGTTTGGGTGGGAAGGAGCTTAAATCCCACCCAGTCCTGTCCCAGGGTGCTCCAGCCCGGCCTTGGACACTCAAAGAAATCCAGGAATTCTCTGGGAATTCCTTCCCAAAATGTCATGTGGAAAAAGGGAATTTTGTTGCAGATAAGGGAATTTTCCTCGAGGATTTGTTGGAATTTTAGATATATTTTTTTTTTTTAATTGGTGTTTGTGCCTTTTTCCTTCACTCCAATTCTTTTTTACAAGAATTTGTCGGAATTTTAGGTTTATTTATTTACTCAAAGGGATCCAGGAATTCTCTGGGAATTCCATCCCAAAATGTCACGTGGAAAAATGAATTATTTCGTGGAAAAAGGGTATTTTGTTGCAGATAAGAGAATTTTCCTCGACGATTTGTTGGAATTTTAGATTTTTTTTTATTATTATTTTAATTGGTGTTTGTGCCTTTTTCCTTCACTCCAATTCTTTTTTACAAGAATTTGTTGGAATTTTAGGTTTATTTATTTACTCAAAGGGATCCGGGAATTCTTTGGGAATTCCATCTCAGCCCCTCCCCACCCTCCCAGGCAGGAATTCCTTCCCAAAATGTCACCTGGAAAAATGAATTATTTCGTGGAAAAGGGAATTTTGTTGCAGATAAGGAAATTTTCCTCGAGGATTTGTTGGAATTTTAGATATATTTTTTTTATTTTAATTGGTGTTTGTGCCTTTTTCCTTCACTCCAGTTCTTTTTTACAAGAATTTGTTGGAATTTTAGGTTTATTTATTTACTCAAAGAAATCCAGGAATTCTCTGGGAATTCCATCCCAAAATGTCATGTGGAAAAATGAATTATTTCGTGGAAAAAGGGTATTTTGTTGCAGATAAGGGAATTTTCCTCGAGGATTTGTTGGAATTTTAAGATTTTTTTTTTTATTTCAATTGGTGTTTGTGCCTTTTTGCTTCACTCCAATTCCTTTTTACAAGAATTGGTTGGAATTTTATGTTTATTTATTGAAAATGGCGTTTGTTCCTTTTTCCTTCACTTCCCTTCCTTTCTCTGAGAATTGCAATTAGGATTTATTTATTTTTTTATTTCAATTGTCGTTTGTGCCTTTTTCCTTGGCTCCCATTCTTTCCGAGGATTTGTTGGATTTTTAAATTAATTTATTTATTAATTTCAATTGGGATTCGTGCCTTTTCCCTTGACTCCCATTCTTTCTGAGGATTTGTTGGATTTTTAAATTTATTTATTTATTAATTTCAATTGGGATTCGTGCCTTTTCCCTTGACTCCCATTC
>NW_026625499.1:2980-4563 GCF_030028575.1 Malurus melanocephalus | reverse complement strand
AATTCCCGAAATGTTGGAGGTGGGGATGGATCCTGTGGGTGCTGGAGCCACGTGGGTGTGGAGAGAGCTTGGGAAATCCCTGAAATCCTGGAATGGGTTGGATCCCATCCCAATCCCACCCCATTCCATGGCAGGATCCCCTTCCCGATCCCAGGGTGCTCCAGCCAGGGATACAGGAATTCTCTGGGAATTCCRTCTTGGAATTCTCACTCCCAGCCATTTCACGGCTCTGCTAGGACGGCTCCTGTTCATTCCCAGGGTGAATTCCYGGGGTTTTGTGCTTTTCCATGGGAAATGTCCCTGAGAGCTCTGAGTTCAGGATCCAGGGAAGTTTTTCCATGGGAATGGATCCCTGATGGATCCAAGTGCGGGTTCCATGGGAGCTTTTCCATGGGAATTGTCCTCAAAAGCTCTGAGTGTGGGATCCAGGGAAGCTTTCCGATGGGAATGAATCCCTGACAGCTCCCGGTGTGGGATCCAGGGAGGTTTTTTCCATGGGATTTGTCCCTGGATAGTTCCAGGTATGGGATCCAGGGAAACTTTTCCATGGGAATGAATCCCTGACAGCTTCGAGTGTGGGATCCTGGAAGTTTTTCCATGGGAATTTTCCTGGATAATTCCAAGTGCGGAATCTTGGGAAGCTTTTCCATGCGATTTTTTCCTGGATAGTTCCAGGTGTGGGATCCAGGGAAGTTTTTCCATGGGAATTAATCCCTGATGGGTCAAAGTGCAGAATCCAGGGAAGTTTTTCCATGGGATTTGTCCCCGGATAGTTCCAGGTATGGGATCCAGGGAAGATTTTCCATGGGAAATGTCCCTGAGAGCTCCAGGTGTGGAATCTCGGGAAGTTTTTCCATGGGATTTGCCCCTGAGAGCGCTGAGTGTGGGATCCTGGGAAGTTTTTCCATGGGATTTGTCCCAGGATAGTTCTGAGTGCAGAATCCAGGGAAGTTTTTCCATGGGAGTTTTCCAGGATAATTCCAGGCACAGGATCCAGGGAAGCTTTTCCATGGAAATGAATCCCTGATGGGTCAAAGTGCAGAATCCAGGGAAGTTTTTCCATGGGAATTAATCCCTGATGGCTCCGAGTTCAGGATCCAGGGAAGCTTTTCTATGGGAATTTTCCTGGATAGTTCCAAGCACGGCATCCAGGGAAGCTTTTCCACAATGGAAATGGGATAGAAAATCACAATAAATGGATGGAAATTTGTGGGATTTGGGTTTAAAATTGTTGTGGGATTTAATGTTTTAAAAAGAGGAGAGGTTTGGATTCTCCTGATTCCTGAAGTGTCCAGGGCTGGGTTGGGATGGGTTTGGATCATTCTGGAAAAGGGGAAGTTCCCTGCCCATGGAAGGGCTGGAATGAGAAAAACTTTGCTCCTTTCCCACCCAAACCATTCTGGGATTTTTTTATTGAAATGGGATGGAAAATCCCTCTGAATGCGGTTGGAATCTTGAGGCAGATCTGTTTTCCAGAGCAATCCAGCTATTTTAAAAAGATTTTATTTTTAAAAGATTTTATTTTAAAAATATTTTTTTCTAAAAAGATTTTATTTTAAAAAGATTTTATTTTAAAAATATAA
>NW_026625499.1:0-1654 GCF_030028575.1 Malurus melanocephalus | reverse complement strand
GGGAAGAGCGGGATTGATCGGGAATGCTGGAATTTGGAGCCACCCCCTCTGGGGACGGTCCTGGGGTCACCGAGTGTTTCCCATTGGTGATATTTGGGAATTCCATGGGAATTAATGGGAATTAATCCCTGACAGCTCTGAGTGTGGGATCCAGGGAAGCTTTTCCATGGGAATGAATCCCTGAGAGCTCCAAGTCCAGGATCCAGGGAAGCTTTTCCATGGGAAAGGTCCCGGATGGCTCCGAGTGCGGAATCCAGGGAAGATTTTCCATGGGAGTTTTCCTGGAAAATTCCAAGCACGGGATCCAGGGATATTTTTCCATGGGAATTAATCCCTGATGGATCCAAGTGCGGGATCCAGGGAAGCTTTTCCATGAGAATGGCTCTGAGTGTGGAATCCAGGGAAGTTTTTCCATGGGAATTAATCCCTAACAGCTCCGAGTGTGGGATCCAGGAAGTTTTTCCATGGGAGTTTTCCTGGAAAATTCCAAGCACGGGATCCAGGAAAGATTTTCCATGGGAATTAATCCCAGAATGGCTCTGAGTGTGAGATACAGGGAAGTTTTTCCATGGGAGTTTTCCTGGATAATTCTAAGCACAGGATCCTGGGAGGGTTTTCCATGGGAATTAATCCCTGATGGGTCCAAGTGCAGAATCCAGGGAAGCTTTTCCATGGGAATTTTCCTGGATAGTTCCAGGTATGGGATCCAGGGAAGCTTTTCCATGGGAAATGTCCCGGAGGGCTCCAAGTGCAGGATCCAGAGAAGTTTTTCCATGGGAGTTTTCCTGGATAATTCTAAGCACGGCATCCAGGGAAGCTTTTCCAGAATGGAAATGGGATGGAAAATCACCACAAATTACAATAAATTGATGGAAAATTGTTGGATTTGGGTTTTAAATTGTTGTGGGATTTAATGTTTTAAAAAGAGGAGAGGTTGTGGATTCTCCTGATCCCTGGAGCTTTTCCATGGGAAATGTCCCCAATAGCTCTGAGTGTGGGATCCAGGGAAACTTTTCCAGAATGGAAATGGGATGGAAAATCACCACAAATCACAATAAATCGATGGAAATTTGTGAGATTTGGGTTTTAAATTGTTGTGGGATTTAATGTTTTAAAAGAGGAGAGGTTTTGGATTCCCCTGATCCCTGGAGCTTTTCCATGGGATTTGTTCCTAAGAGTTCTGAGTGCAGGATCCAGGGAAGTTTTTCCATGGGAGTTTTCCTGGAAAATTCCAAGTGCAGGATTCCAAGGAAGCCTTTTCAATGGGATTTGTCCACTGAGAGCTCCGAGTTCAGGATCCAGAGAAGCTTTTCCATGGGAATTTTCCTGGATAGTTCCAGGTATGGGATCCAGGGAAGCTTTTCCAGAATGGAAATGGGATGGAAAAATCACGATGAATTTATGGAAAAATGCTGTGGGATTTGGGTTTAAAATTGTTGTGGGATTTAATGTTTTAAAAAGAGGAGAGGTTGTGGATTCCCCTGATCCCTGGAGCTTTTCCATGGGAAATGTCCCCAATAGCTCTGAGTGTGGGATCCAGGGAAGCTTTTCCAGAATGGAAATGGGATGGAAAATCACCACAAATCACAATAAATCGATGGAAAATGGTTGTATTTGGGTTTAAAATTGTTGTGGGATTTAATGTTTTAAAAAG
>NW_026625498.1:9726-11906 GCF_030028575.1 Malurus melanocephalus | reverse complement strand
GGCAGCAGAGTGAAGGTGCCTCTGTGAAAGCCATGGGAGAGGGAAGGGAAAGACGCAGATTGCCTCGGCAAACATGTGTTCCAGAGGAGCCTGAAGCTTTGCAGAGGCCTCCTGTGAGAGCACATGGAGCAAAAGGACTTCTGGACATACTGGCTCACCTGCTGCATTCCATACACACCAAATCCAACCCCTCATGTGTTGCCTACCCTGGTCTGGGCATGGGAGAAGCAGCTCTCCATGCCCAGCTTTTGGCCTGGAGCTGATTTGAACAGCAAGCACCAGAGCTATGTCAGTCATTCCTGGCATGCCAGGAAACAATCTGGCTGTCAATGGTCTCTGGYWAGAKCCAGGCAGACAGACARGGCTGCTGGCTGCTGCCCATGCTGCTTTGCCCAAGCAGGCCTGGTCTCACAGCGATATGGATTSCCACCTCTTTATGGGAAACATCACTGGAAACATTGAGAGATGTTGCAGTGGCACAAAATCAATGCCAGGGCCTACCTGAAGTTGAGTCTTTCCCTTCAGTGTGTCCAAGTGCTTCTTCAAAGCTCCTTTGGCAACTTCACTCTTCCTCAATGCAGCACACAGGATCTGAGCATTGTCTCTCCATTTAATCAGAGTAGCAGCCCCATGCTCCAACTCTTCTGGCAAGCCATCCCTCTCCACTTCCACTTGCTGTGTCCTTTCCTTTGTACTTTGCATATCAGGGGCATGCATTTCATTGTCCTTTTCCATGTCTCTCATCTGCTTCTTGTACAATTCTGGTTCATGCTGCATAACAGGTAGAAAAAGGGTCACTCATTCCATCTCTTGGATTGCTTTTGCCAGATTTGGACTCCTGCTGCAGGAGCCAGCAAGAGCTGCCCCTCTCTCTCTGCCTCTTCGGATGCTGCAGACCATTGCTGGAACACCCCTGACGCTGTGTCTTTCCCAGCTYACTCAGCCCATCCCAGCTTCCTTTCTGCCCTTCCCTGACCTCTTGCAGTTCTACTCGAGAGCTGCTTTGGGGAGGAGCTGCCAGAACTGCAGCCAGCATTTCAAGTCCATGCTAAGCAGGATTTAGACAGTGCTGTCATGATGTGCTCTCCATCAAGGAGAAAGGGAAGAGCAAACACCCCCAATATTTCATTCCCTGATTTTGGGGTGACAGGAGTGGTTGGAGTGACAGGACCTCTCCTGTGCAGAGTTTCCATGGCACCATCCCTGAGAGCCCACTGCCCTCTCCTGTRGCAGCAATGCTCAGATCAATCTGTCATTCTCTGCTGCCACTCAGAACGAGTTCTCCCCTTGCAGCCACACGTCCKTATCTGGATCAGCACTTTGCTTTTCTCTCCTTTCTCACCACTGGCTGCTATCAAATGGCCAAGGCCAAGCACCTTTCTTTTAACAGCAGCCTTGGTCTTCTCACCCCTCATKCCAGGTCCAGATATTTAGAGATTGGAGCATGGGTTGGGACATGAGGAATTGCCAAAACCATGCAATGTCCACAGGGAAAAGTGTTGACATTTGAGAACTACAGCTTCTAGGGCACAAAACACCTGCAAGGAGGAAAATCAGCAGCCTCAACCCTAATTGGGTTTGACAGAATGACATGTTTTCCTCCTTATTCAGAAGAATACAATTACAAAAGTTAAACTTAAAAAAGGTTCTCCCTAGATATATTAATACAAGGTCCAAACATTGGCAAGAAATGGCTCTTCATAGCATCTGCCATTCTCACCAKCACATCCTTCCTCTCCTTCTCCAGGATTTCCACTTTCATCTGCAGAGATGCCACCTCCTCATGAAGAGTCACAGCCTCTTTCTTCAGGACAGCTGCCTCTCCCTTCATGCTAGTTTGAAGAGAGGTCTTCTGGTGTTCTGCCCTCCACATTGCTGGACCAGGGAAGGGGAAGGAAAAAAGCAAAGCAAAGCAAAGGAGAACTGATGTGCATCCTACAGAGACAACAGCACTGTCTTCCCTTCCTGCCTGTGTTTGCCAGGCGCTAAGGCCATAAGGACTTCCTGAAGCTGACAGAAATGAAGGAAACTTCCAGGCAGAGAAAAAAGAAGGAATGAAAGGGGCAGGTTTCAGAGGAACAGGAAAGTGTGTTTGCTCTTGGGCTTGTGTAGAGTGAACAATCAAAGGCACAGGAAGAAGCAGGGATGCCTGTGCAGCCCTGCTCCAGAGAGGCCAATAG
>NW_026625498.1:7708-8804 GCF_030028575.1 Malurus melanocephalus | reverse complement strand
CTCTGTGGCTGCTTCTCCTCCCAGATTTCCTGCTGGCACCTGGCAGGGGAAAAAACATCAGCAGCCAACACCAGATCCAGCCTCTGCCTCACAGTGCAGCAGCAGCCCCAGGTAGAACACGGCAGCAGTGGATGCTGCAGGGAGCAGAAAGCAGTTGGGGCCTTCAAGCCAAAGGTGGTGTTTTGTGTCCCTGGAGGAAAGGATGCCARKGCTCAGGTTACCTGGGTGTGAAGCTGCTGCAGTTTGCATGTGCGCTTTGAAGAAAGCTGCTGGGCCTGGTGAAGAGTCGAACGAAACTGAGACACCTGGTGGTTCAGCACGAGGTTCTTTTCTTCCAGCGTTCTGATGCACAGATCCTTTTCCTCCAGTGACAGAAGCAGTCTAGAAGAGAAGTATGCAACTCATGACTATATGGTATCACATTTTGTAGACTCTGAGAACTTGCACCACTTCAGGCAAAACTGCTCTGTCTAATGAGACTTGTCTAAACAACTTGGCTGTTTGTTCCCCCTGAAGTTGCAGCCCTGCTTGTGCCCACTCTGCTTYTATTCATGAAAGAATGGGGACTTCCTGCCTACATGCCCTACCTTCTCTTTGAGAGAGGGATGTGAATACAGACCTAACAAAGTCTTGCAGTGAAGACATTAGGAGAGAGGAGCAATTTTCCTTCTGATTAAACAGGCTCCAAGGGGGGAGGGTTTGGTCAACATGGAAGAGACATATCCTTACCCCATATGGCATGTCCAGTTACAAAGAACAACCTCTGAATGCCAGGGGATCTCTAAGAAGTTCCCTAAGATTCACCAGCACCCATCCTACTTTCAGCTGCAGAAACAAAGGCCAATAACAGAAGTGGCAACAGAGCCTTGGAGCACAAGCTGACAGAAATGCAGAAACCTCCAGACAAGCAAGAGTTCCCTGCCTTTCCTTTCTCTCCTTGCAAGAAGAATMCTGCKGCWCTGMAGACTGGCAGGACTTGATSAGCTGGAGGAGCCCCCCTACCCTTGGTCTTGTTTCTTGCATTCTTTGCACAGTCAGTAATGCCTGTGACTGTGGACAGTGGCAGGGACCCTGCTCGACCCCCTCCATGCACCTG
>NW_026625498.1:4040-5700 GCF_030028575.1 Malurus melanocephalus | reverse complement strand
GCCCTCCCCATGCCCACAAAAGAAAAGTCCTCCAAACTCAGTTTGGCTATGAGCACCTGCCAGCACACACCAAAAGAGGACCAGTAAGAGAACTGTGAAGCTACTCTGAGGTAAATCTTRGAAAAAAAGAACACAAGGGCCACACAGAAATCTCAACAGAAAGCTGATGTTTTCTGCCTGGCTTCCTATGACACAGTTCATTCCTGGTCCCAAAGGCAGCCCCCTTCAACTTTCACCTCCTGAATTTCAAAGTAGAAGACACGGAGGGCATGCTCCACACAGCCCCCTATTCTGCCATGTCCCACAGCTGCAGCCTTGCAAAAAAATCACACCAATTCTCCTTTCACAATCATTACCTCTYGCTTGGCATTTTCAAATCTAGTTTGTTCCTCCTCTTGTTGAGTCTGCAGGCTGGCAACTTTCTGTCTCATCTCCATCAGCAACTTCTCGTGCTCCTGTGCTCTCTCTGCCTTCTCTTTTTCCCATTGCTYCAGCATCTCCTGCATCTCTGCATGATGCCTTTCCCGCTCAATTGCCTGAGGAGGGGAGGAAGAATCTTCAAGATGAACTCCCAGCCGAACTCCTCACTGAAAAATGCCAAGCTTCATCCCTCCTACAAACCCCAACCTGAAATTGCTTTCTGCTCTCCAGGGTGTCTTTTGAGGGTATTTAAAAAGAGGCTCTGCAGGTGCAAGAGTCACAGACTCAAGGAATCATGTCTTTTGGGAAGGACCTTCACAAGCGTTGTGTCCCACCATTCAGAAAAGGAGATGTCACCTTCCCCTCTCTGATGCCCCAGTCACAAGGACTGAAGGACCAAGGACAAAGGGCCTCTTCCATTTGCTTCCAGCCCTATGCTAATCCCACTGTGGAAGCGCAGCAAGAAGGGACCTGAATTCCCACGATGGCAGCTGGCAACACTGTGGGCATCTGCTCCACATTGGCATCTGCTCCACATTGGCATCTGCTCCACATTGGCATCTGCTCCGTGGCAGGTGGGACTCAGGGACGATCCTGCCCTGGGCTGCCACGCTTTGGCTGGGCACTGCCCAAGCTGCTCTGGAACTCRTYTGACACCCACACTGAAGCCGTGGCTGCATTTACTGTCCCAGCACCATCCTGTGCRTCTTCACGCGCCTCCAAGTCCGAGCTGCTGCCTCTGCTGCCCGGCTCAGCAGCAGGAGGCCTCTGGCTGAGGATTGCTGCTCTTTYACAGCCTYRGSCTCTGCTTGTGCTAAAMCAACCCACAGGGCCAGCCTGGACAATTCAGAAGCCTATTGTGCCCTACCAGGTCTTGCAGGAGCCTGTTTATTTCCCGTTGCTGAGCAGTTCCATGAATCCTGAGGCTTTCATGACACTGCTGCTCTGCCTGCCTAAGCTGTTGTGCTGCATGTTCCCATTCCTGCTTCGTAAGAGCTATCATTGCTTCCAGTTCATGTTGGAGGCACTTCACTTCTCCTGCAAACACAACCAGCAGCAAGATTCAGAGTCTTTACTGCCTTTACTGATCTCAGGCCCTTTCAGTGTCAGTGTAGGAGGGCCCAGCCTCCAGCCCTGCTGCTGCTCTCAAGCCCTGTGGACAGAGGTGGCTTTACAGCAGCTTCTCTAGGCAGGGGCAGCAGCACAAACAAGGCACACAAGGTTTCACCTTCTATCGCCT
>NW_026625498.1:0-1940 GCF_030028575.1 Malurus melanocephalus | reverse complement strand
AGGAGGAGGAGGAGGAGGAGGAGGAGGAGGAGGGGGAGGATTGTGAGAATGAGGAGGACAAAGAGGACAAGTTGGAGGAAATGCTCACCTTCTAATTTCTTCTACCAGGCTGTCCATATCCTGATGCTGGCTTCTGATCCTCTTGCATTTCTCCTCCATTTCCTCAAAACCTCGCTGCAAGCGCCCACAATTCTCTGTGGTTTCCCAAACCAATTYAAAGGGATGCTGGGCATCAGTGGATGTCAGAGTTGAGAGGATGTTCCCAGAGTCTGCATGCTGGGAACTGTCAGTGCAGATGGTGGCCATGCATTCAAGGTCATCTAACAGCACCTGAAACCCACATCCAGCTGTTAGTCAGGTATTCTGTTCCTATTCCTAAGTACCACTGAGATGYCTCATTTGATCCCACAAGAACCAGTGTCCATTCATGGAGAAGCAGTTTCAAAATCCAAGCCAGCACAAGCACAGTTGACTCACCTCAGGGGCTCTGGAGGAACGTCCCTGGTGAGAAAGCCCTCGAGAAAGCCGTCGATCTCCCTGGAAGAGCACAGGCAAGAGCACACTCAGACTGCATATGGCTGTCCCTGAGGCAGACACCTCTGAATGCTTCCCAGCCTGTCCCAGARCASAGCAATTCCAGCTGARCYCTTCCTCCCCTCCTTGGCACTATTTTCAGCCCAGTAGTTTGATAGTAGCAGAAATGACCATGCTGGGAGACATCTCATCATGTGTTCAAGGAACACCAGACAGGGAGTTACCCAGAGCCCCCTCTAACCTGGTCTTCAACTCTTCCAGGGATGGGCAGCCACAGCTTCTCTGGGAAACCTGTGCCAGGGCCTCAGCACCCTCACAGGGCAGAATGCCCTCCCAACAGCCCATCAAACCCTGCCCTCTCTCAGTGGGAAGCCATTGTCCCTCCTCCTGTCCCTGCAGGCCCCTGGCTAAAGCTCTCTTGCAGCCCCTTCATCAGCTGGAAGAAGCTCTAAGGTAACCCTGGAATCTTCCCCAGGCTGGACAACCCCAACCCTTGAATCCTTTTCCCTTGGCACACAGTGCTCCAGCCCTTGGAGCCTATCACCCTCATGGCCTCCTCTGGGCATCATCTCAGAGATGTCAGGGAGAAACCCATTCCAGTCTCTGGGAAGTGCTGAGGCTGTGCTGTAAACTGAGCTGAGGGAAAGGCAATGAAAAGCTGCTCCCTTGTTTGTGCCCAATGGGACCGGGATGGAGGATGGGATAGGTTGGTGTGCTCTGCAATGGCCAGGAGCCATCCATTCCCTCTCAGGCCATTGCGCACAGCCAGCACCAATGCTGCTGCCAGCTCCAGAACAGCTGGCTCTTAATCCCTTATCATTCCAAAACGGAATTTTTTCTCCATGGCACAGCCCAGGCCCACGCAGGCCCCTGCTGGGCTTGGCACAAGGAAAGCAGCAGCATTCTCACTCACCTGCCGGGTCTCCATCTGGCCTTTTGAACAAGCAGCTACGTAACCAAAATCCAAAACCTAACTTTCACTGTAATCCTAATACTAACTGTAATGCAAAATCTTACTGTAACTCCTACCCAAACCGTAACAGTAATCCTAACAGTAACACTTAACCCTAACCCTAATCACCCTCTAAAAAAAAAAAACTGTTGATGTTTTTTGGGTCTCAACCTCGTGGCCAAAGGCCCTTGGCATTTGCAGGGTTTAAACCCCAATATCCAAGGGTCTTTGTCCTTTGCAGGGCCAATGGCAGAAGATCAAAGTGCCGTTGGCCTCTGCAAGTCAAAGCTCCAGCGTTCACCAGCTGTTGACAGCTCCGAGGTCGAAAACCCAATAGCCAGGAGCTGTTGATTGTTGCCAGGGTGCAAAGCCCAACATTCCATGGGCTGTTGATGATTGCCAGGGTCCAAACCCAAACATTCCATGGCCTGCTGATGGTTGCCATGGTGCAAAG
>NW_026625497.1:10698-12284 GCF_030028575.1 Malurus melanocephalus | reverse complement strand
TAATTTAAAAAGAAGTCCAATAGTTTTATTTCACACAGCTCCAATTGAAATTTTCATTATTAACAATTTAAAAAGACTGAGCCCGAGTCCATTCAAAGTAACCAATATTTGGAAAACATGAAATCATCCCCATCTTGTGCTACAGGTAATAAATACTTCCTCTGCAGTCAATGCAGCCAATTGTCTCTCAAGTGCCTTTTAAATATATTAACAAGCAATAAGCTGCTGTCAACACATTACAGGCATTGATTCCCTTCATAAAACACATAAGTACCCCTCAGGAATAATTTGGTCATTTCTTTGTATATGTTCAAAATTCACGTATTTAGCTGAGCAGAAATTATTTCCTTCTGCACCCTGTAGGAAAAATTTCTGCACAGAACAGCCAAGTGCTGATTTTGTTAGTTTTCCCCACCAATATGCAACACTGAAGAGCAGGGACAAGGAGAAAAATATTTTTCCAAAGGGATTATGAAACATATATTTACATTAAGTTTGCATTTTGCTTAGAAAATACCTGTGACACCACCATATTTTTCAATAGAAAGCCAGTCTTTTAAAACACTTCGATCATGCAGCAAGAGTTAGTCAGGAATATTTCTGAACTCCTGCCTGTCCATTCTCTTTTCTCAAAATATATTGACTGGTTAAAACAAGAGTCTTTGCAGCAAYGTGCTGGGAGCARTAAAAACTCTTCCCTGAGATAGTGACAAACTCTGGATCCAAACTCAGTAAAACTGGCTGGAAATAAAAGTCAGGAAACACTCACAAAAGTTGCTCATTACTTGAGTTGAGATACTGCACTTGTTCCTTATCAAACCTAACCTTCACTGAGTTCACCTGGCAGCTTTCCACATTGKATTTATTCTTTTTATCATCACAGCAGACATTTATCATTTGCGGGAGGCAGTTCCTTCCTCACAAAAGGATCTTCCAAGAGCAGCTCTTTACTCCCCTTCTTTCCCGTTCAGTTTCTCTCACTGAAGATTTTGTTGGATGGATGGCACCTGAACCTCTCAGGAAATTCAGTTTATATTGTTCTTCCAGCTCTCAGTTTGCCTGGCCTGCTGGTTTTCCAGGCAGCCAACAATCCAAACTTCCACCACGGAACATCCATGGTCAGCGCTGTGGAAATCTGCAGTGAGAATCAGATCCTCAAAGTCACTGCTCACAGGGAGGAATTGATTCATTCTCTGATTCTCACTCAACACCATCCCCCAGGGATTTGCCCACCCAGGGCACTGCTGCTGCTTGGATTTTGTGTCACCATTCCTTGATGTCACCATTCCTGATGGGACATCACCGCCCTGCTCTATCCTCTCATCACGGTGTCTGCAAAATATGTTTGACACCACAAASCATCGCTTCGTTAAAATAATGAAGAAATAAATAAACTTGAGCATCAGGAACACATTCTCTTCTACCCAAGCTCCASTTGTTTAATGATTAGGATATGAGGTCAATCATTTCCTCTTTCCCTGTGTAAATCAGCGCATAATCTTTGTGCAATGTATTAAATGAATTTAATTGGCTCAGCATTTGAACCCTGTGGAACCAACACTTTAGAGAGTATTCTCAGTAAAGTT
>NW_026625497.1:7103-9614 GCF_030028575.1 Malurus melanocephalus | reverse complement strand
GGGTCACTGAGTCCAGTTTGTGTCCCAAAAGCTTTTTCTTTTCACGATTCAAGGCTGGAACTCGTTTTGTGCTGATGGGTGACACTTTCTCTGGCAGCAGTTAAGGTTTATGGAGCATCAGAGAGGAYGTGTCSCCTGTCACACCCACCTTGGGGCACCCACATAACTTTCCAAATGTTTTATTTTTGCTGAGCCCGTTGCCAGTGCAGCTGGATTTCACCAGCTTGGTTGAGAACAAAGCCATAAAACAAGGCAGAGAGGCTTATCAAGTAAATTAATTAGATAAATTATTTACAAGCTAAATTAGTGCCAGACAGCACGAACGTTGTATTGTAAGCCTGGCATAAAACCGAGGAGGCCAAACACTAACCAAAAAATTAAATGTAAATAAACCTCTTTGATGTCCTCTAATTAAACATCAGCAGAATGGCTTTGGCATCAAAAGCGTGTGATGTTATCAAATCTAAGAAGAAATCCCAATATTTAGAGCTCACCTGTCATTAAAATACGTACAGAAAATAAATTACTCTTCTTCCGATGAGACTGGGCAGAAAAATGTCTTTCCATGAGGCAAAAGCCATGAGAAATGATTGCCTTAATTTAGGAATGGAAGTCAATTAGGGTAATTACACAGTGCACTAGAGGTCATATCTTCTGCTCTCCAAAACCCAACTGAGCTGCATTTGCAGACTGCCCCCTCTGTTCTTCCTTCCTTGGTGCTGTTCAGTGAAGAACAACAACTGAAAATGTTTTTTGGTTTTTTTTTTTTTTTTCACAATTTAGCAGAAACCTCCTTATTGTCACCAAATGAAAATGAAGATGGAACAATGTGCCTGAAGCTGGGTAACACAAACAGTCCCTGAACAGAAAGTAGAGATGGTTCTGTTTTAACTCAAGGTGAGAAAAGGATGATTTGATCTTCTTTCATGCTGGTGACATAGCAAAAGCAGTGAATGTTGAATTATAATTGCCTTTAAAAGACTTTTGCAACTAAGCAAGGACATCTAATTATTTTTAGAAATTATCTCATTAATGAGCGTAAATAACACAGTGGAAGTAATTAACTTTTGCCATGCAAATTGCCCATTTTCAAATATTTACAGTTACAGCTTTACCAATAAACTTCAGAGACAGCTTTACACCAAAAGAAAAATGAAGGTTAAAATACCTTTGAAAGCTCACACAATTTTATGAGCATAAAATGAAAGCAATAATGACTCACCAAAAAACTTATTAATTGGCAATTGCAGATCAATATCCTCAAGTAGCTGAATTCCTTGTAATTGCACAGCCCAAGATAAGAATTTGGGAAAAGCAGTGGATTTTCCTCTAATGGGTCTCAAACACTCAGCTATTCATTAAAAAATCGAGTTGCAAGAAATTTTTCTCTGCAATTTCGGGATTTACTTCCCTCTTTCAAAGTAAATCTTGCTCATAGTTCTGAAAAAAATCAAAAATCTTGGAGAAGAAACACCACTGTAATATCTCTATAAGAGCTTACATTTTTTACTTCCTGATCAAGTCATGCCATAGTTCGAGATATGCTGCCAAATCAGCTACGTGATTCATCAGGAAAGCACTTAAAAATCCTGAGGATTCTGTTAATTCTTGGAAAAGCACATTCTGGGGGTTTTCTTTGCATTATAAGATTGAATCAGCACTCTGCCTACAAAAGCACAAGAGGAGAAAAACACAGATGAAACTATTTTAGAAAGCTAGCTAGAAGCTGAGAAACTGAGGAAAGAAAGGAAAGTAAAAGTAGACGAAAAACAGCTTTTGGCTTCTTTCTTACACCATCAGGTGCAGCTGAAAAAACAAATAGATAATAAAAATATAAAGATTAGAAAGGATAGCAACACACCACTTATTCTCACAATATTCGTTTAATGCTTGCAGCCCCAGATTTCACAAGCAGAGAGCACATCCCATTCAAGGCATTTTCAGTTCTTTATGTGCTGAAAGGTGCAGGTTTTTGTTGTGTCAATTGATCAATTACTTTACAAAAAGCCCCATTTTTGCAGATTGCTCTGCTCAGGGAGCAGCCCAAGGCAGGGATGTTTCAGTGGAGTGAAATTTAAGTACTGAGATTACATCTCTGCTGTGCTCATCAAGAAGATGTGATTTACCACCGTGTTTTTGCAGATTTAGGTGCAGCATAAATACCAATACCAGCACAGTGGCACACGCTTGCTACGGCTGATCATTCAGGGAAAATGGAAAAGAATATTTCAAAATACCACAGGAGTCCTAAGACACCTGAAACAGGAGCTGAGAGTCCATTTCTGACCTCAGTATGGGCTTTCCACCAAAGAAAAAGTTGACATTTCAGAGCAGATCATTCTGCTTTTGCCCTAAATGGGATTTCCTAAACAGTTGATGTAGAAACAGAAAAAATGCGCCCAAAACTTAAAGAACCCCAAACATCATTAAATTAGTCAGTATATTTGTCTGGTCTCATTAGGCCACCATAATTTCCAGATTAACATATTTAATTAAACACTAACAATACCT
>NW_026625497.1:2890-4790 GCF_030028575.1 Malurus melanocephalus | reverse complement strand
TAAAATGGAATAACTCCGTGGTTAATTAAAGGAGCCATGCACAGCAATAATTAACACTCRTTAGGGGAGTCACTGACAGCACTGGGGCATCAGCAGGCGCTGGGGTTGGCTCTGGCTCCGCACGGGGCTCTGTGCAGGATCTGCTGCCTTCCCAGGAGGGTGGGACAGCCCAGCCTGCAGCAGTTTGATACTGGAGGGATTTCTGGGATCTCTGTGGGATGCCCAGGGGTGCCTGCCCTGATGGACACCCCACGTTTGCACCGTCTGTGCCACTTCCAGGCGCTCTGAGGTCACCTCTGGTCACCTTGGCAAGTTGTAAAATCATTTATCGGGCCCAAACTCTATCAAAAGCGTTGTTTTGCTGACCAAAATAGTTGAATTCCCTCACCTGTGACAATCACGGAGCTCTGGGACAGGGCCCTGCTCTCTGGCACTGCCTCACATCCCCCAGCAGCTGGAAATTCATGGATTTAGTGGAGAAAAAGCCAAGGAGACATCATCACGAGTTGTTAAACTGTCTCAGACATTCTACACTAGTAAATGAGGGAAAAAAAAAGAAAAAAGGAAAAAAATAATTCCTGTGGATTTTCAGTTTATTTCAAGATAATTATCTCAGGCATGTTCTGCCAGCAATTCCCAGTGACCACAAACATTTCATCTCACTAAAGAGAGGGTCAGTGACTCCAGGCTGGACATTCCCAGCTGGATGCTGCTGTTTGCTCAGGAGGACAATGTCCATCTGGATCACCTGGAAATTCCTTCCAGCGGCCAGCCTGGAAATTGTGCTTGAAACTGCTGAGTTTTGCCCTTCGGCACCTTTGCCTGGATGCGGGGTCAGCTCATGGCTTTCCAACAGCCCTTCCTTAGCAGGGACAAAGCAAAAACACAGCAAAAACACAGCAGAAACACAGCAGAAACACAGCAGAAACACTGCAAAAACACTACAAAAACACAGCAAAAACACTACAAAAACACAGCAAAAACACAACAAAAACACAGCAGAAACACAGCAAAAACACAACAAAAATACAGCAGAAACACAACAAAAACACAGCAGTTAAACACAGGTGAGTTTGGTAAATCTGGCCAGTCTTTTTTAGACCTTTCAAAAGTAACGTCCTCCAAACGTCAGAGGGCAGGAAAGCAGGACCTGTGCAAAGAGCTCAAGACATCTCAGCCCAGACAGAAAATCTATTTATCCATTTCTGTAGATCTTCATAAATTCCTGAAATCAGCTGAAATACATTGTGGATTACATTTTGTGAGCCCTAATTAAAATTTTAGTGAAGGCAGATCCCAAAAGTTTTTGATGCAGATACCAACATAAAGCACAGGTGAAAAATATTTCTGTACTCACTGAACCTCTGTTGCAGTTTTTTCTCTCTTTTATTTCTCGCCTTTTTTAATGAAAGAGGGTCTTTCCTGGTTCTGTTTCATTTGGGTCAATCCCTCTTAACCTGAACAGTTATTGCCTTGCTCAGTCACTGCCAGTAGGGTGGGGAAGGGAATCAGAAAGGGCAAAAGCATTAAAATCTCATGAGTTCAGTTGAAGAGCATCCAATAAATGAAGAGGGTATTAAAAAAAAAAAAAAGGAAAGTGATGAAAAGACAGTCTCCCTCCACTCCCAGTGACAAAATGGTGCCCAGCCATTCTCCAAGTAGGGGCTGCTTTGGTGAGAGCTCCTGCAGGATGCAGAATATTGCTTTGGTCACCTTGGGTGCCATCTGTGCCAAAGCCATCCCCTTTCCAAAGCCCATCCATCCCCTTTCCAAAGCCCATCCATCCCCTTTCCAAAGCCCATCCCCTTTCCAAAGCCCATCCATCCCCTTTCCAAAGCCCATCCATCCCCTTTCCAAAGCCCATCCATCCCCTTTCCAAAGCCCATCCATCCCCTTTCCA
>NW_026625497.1:0-1094 GCF_030028575.1 Malurus melanocephalus | reverse complement strand
TTAATTAGAGCATTTGTGCTAAACAAGAAAAAAGTTCAAGGCCAAGACTGCGCACTCACACAAGATCTGCTCTTCTAAATCCTGTAAAACATCTGCACAAACCTTGGGAAATTTGGCTTCCTGAGTTACTGAATATCAGCTTTGATTCAATTGGATTCTCAATGGCCAGTGCAGAGTCCCACCCTCATAAAAGAAGTGTGAATCTGCTCGTTCCTGTTAATTGTACTCAAGCACAATTAAAACCCAGTCCCAGCTCACAGCTGCTGACAGAGTGTGAGAAACAAACCAGTAGCACAAATAATGCATGAAACAGCAACAAGGGGAATGTGCAAGGTCACAGTTCAGCAGATCTGACTGCGTGGTAGGAAGAAAAAAGAAAAAACAGAAAGGACTATGTACAATACCCATTACTCCCCCATCAGTTTAGTGGAGAGCACTGAAGTTCTCTCCCCACAAAATTTGCCAATGCAAAGCTTTTTTCAACCAAGCCTCACCTATGCTTAGAGTAAAACAAAATATAATTCTTCTGAAAATGTTATTTTTAACCCACTGTGGATATTAAATGGTCAATAATCAAGATGATTTTTTATAAAATCTTCTCTACCTAGCTGCCCTGAGGTTCCCTGGGTATTAGGAAGTCTGAGCGCATTGTGCAGCTTTCACTGCCATCACAAAAAGGAACTACACAGTCTGATCCAAGTAAGTAACTTCTCAGAATAAGTTCAGTGTGTAATTTGAGCTTCTTAGTCTCGACTGGAAATTGGTAGCAACAAATAAAATTCCTTTCTGAAGCAGCACTGGTCAGCTTTTTGGAGCATGGTACAGCTGCTGTCCTGGCAGATTGTTAATTCACACCAGGATGCTCAGATGCATCCTGATACAAATATAATTCCATCACAAATAAATGCCTGGTAAATACTTGAAATTTCACCCTGAAATGTTTTGTTCTGCTAATGGACCAGCTTTGTTGCATGTGTGGTTCAGATCCAGGGCTGAAATGTAAAGCCACACGGGCAGGGAAAGCAGAGCTGTTGGCAATATCAGGATGTGCTCAAAGCCTTCCATCTGCTCCAGGTAACGCAGAACTGAGCTCT
>NW_026625496.1:10011-11792 GCF_030028575.1 Malurus melanocephalus | reverse complement strand
CCCGCAGATCGACGAGCCCAACTCTTTTGGGAACACGGCCCTGCACATCGCCTGCTACATGGGGCAGGACGCGGTGGCCAACGAGCTGGTGAACGTGGGCGCCAACGTCAACCAACCCAACGAGCGCGGCTTCACCCCGCTGCACTTCGCCGCCGTCTCCACCAACGGCGCGCTCTGCCTCGAGATCCTGGTCAACAACGGCGCCGACGTCAACTTCCAGGCATGAGGGGTTTGTGGGGTTGGAGAGATTTCCTGGGATCCAAAAGATTCCCTGGGATTGGGATTGGAGAGATTCCCTGGGATTGGGATTGGGGTCGGAGAGATTTCCTGGGATTGGGATTGGAGAGATTCCCCGGGATCGGAGAGATTCCCTAGGATTGGGATCGGAGAAATTCCCTGGGATTGGGATTGGAGAGATTCCCTGGGATCCAAAAGATTCTTTGGGATTGAGTTCTGAGTGATTCCCTGGGATTCCCCAGGATCTGGGATCTGAGAGATTTCCCAGGATTGGAGTCGGAGAGATTCTCCAGGATCTGAGAGATTCCCCAGGATTGGGATGCGAGAGATTCCCCAAAATTGAGATCTGAGACATTCCCCGGGATCAGAGATTTTCTGGGATCTGAGAGATTCCCCAGGTTTGGGATCTGAGAGATTTCCCAGAATCTGAGAGATTCCCTGGGATTTGGATCGGAGAGATTCCCGGGATCCGGGAGCCTCAGGGTCCAGGGCAGGGTGGTGGGGTGACACCATCCCGAAGAGGTGCCACCATCCCAGGAGGTGACAGGATCCCAGGGAGGTGACATTGGGGAAGTGCCACCATCTGGGAGGTGACATTGGGAAGGTGCCACCATCCCGGGGAGGTTGACATTGGAGAAGTGCCACCATCCCAGAGGTGACACTGGGGAGGTGACACCGCAGAGGTGCCACCATCCCAGAGGTGACATTGGGAAGGTGCCACCATCCCAGAGGTGATGTTGGAAAGGTGACGCCGGGGAGGTGCCACCATCCTGGGAGGTGACACTGGAGAGGTGCCACCATCCCAAAGAGGTGCCACCATCCCAGAGGTGACACCGGGCTGATGACACCGAAGAGGTGCCACCATCCCGGAGGTGACATTGGGGAGGTGCCACCATCCCAAAGAGGTGCCACCAACCCGGAGGTGACACCGGGGTGATGACACCAAAGAGGTGCCACCATCCAGGGAGGTGACACTGGAGAGGTGACATTGGTGTGGTGCCACCAGGGAGGTGCCACCATCCTGGGGAAGTGGCACGATCCCTGGGAGGTGCCACCATCCCGGAGGTGACATTGGGGAGGTGACAGGATCCTGGGATGGGTGACACCAGGGTGATGATACCGGGGAGGTGCCACCATCCCGGAGGTGACACTGGGGAGGTGACACTGGAGAGGTGACACTGAAGAGGTGCCACCATCCCAGAGGTGACACCGGGGTGATGACACCAAAGAGGTGCCACCATCCCAGGGAGGTGACATTGGGGAGGTGGCACCATCCCGGGGAGGTGACATTGGGGAGGTGCCACCATCCCAAAGAGGTGCCACCATCCCGGAGGTGACATCTGCCATTGTCCCTGCAGAGCAAGGAAGGCAAGAGCCCGCTGCACATGGCCGCCATCCACGGCCGCTTCACGCGCTCGCAGATCCTGATCCAGAACGGTCAGCGGGGTCACCCCAAAAACCCCAAAAACACCGGGAATTCGGGAATTCTGGGAATTCAGGGATGGGGTGGGACCTTCCTGATGGTCACCTGAATTCCGGGGGGT
>NW_026625496.1:6735-9020 GCF_030028575.1 Malurus melanocephalus | reverse complement strand
CCCTAAAGGGATATGGGATATGGGATATGGGATATGGGATATGGGATATGGGATATGGGATATGGGATACGGACACGAGCTGCTGATCAGCACCCTAATGACCAACGGGGCCGACACCGCCCGGTACCGACCCTAAAGGGATATGGGATTGGGATATGGGATATGGGATATGGGGTCAGGATTGGGATATGGGATATGGGGTATGGGATATGGGATATGGGATATGGGATATGGGATATGGGATATGGGATATGGGATATGGGATTGGACACAAGCTGCTGATCAGCACCCTAATGACCAACGGGGCCGACACCGCCCGGTACCGACCCTAAAGGGATATGGGATTGGGGTATGGGATATGGGATATGGGATTGAGATGTGGGATTGGGATGTGGGGTTGGGATGCAGCTGTGGGATCGGCTGTGAGATCAGGGTATGGGATTGGCTGTGGGATTGGGATGTGTCTGTGGGTCCAGCCCCTCCTCCCGGCCCCCTGACCCCGTTCCCAATCCCAATCCCAATCCTGTTCCCGTTCCCAGGCGCGGTATCCACGACATGTTCCCGCTGCACCTCGCCGTGCTCTTCGGCTTCTCCGACTGCTGCCGCAAACTGCTGTCCTCAGGTGACAACGGGGACACTTTGGGGACTCTGAGGGGACACTTGGGGACCTCGGGACAACCTTTGGGGACAGTGGGATGACCTTTTGGGGACCCCAGGGTGACCCTTGAGGACACTGGGTGACCCTTGGGGACACTGGGGTGACCCACTGGGGATAAAGGTGACACCTGGGGACATAGGGGTGACCCTTGGAGACATTGGGATGACCCTTGGGGACATTGGGGTGACTTTTGGGGACACCGGGATGACCCTTGGGGACACTGGGTGACCCTTGGGGACACTGGGGTGACCCATTGAGAATAAAGGTGACACCTGGGGACATTTGGGTGACCTTTGGGGGCATTGAGGTAACACTTGGGGACATTGGGGTGACCCTTGGGGACACTGGGATGACTCCTGAGGACACTGAGGTGACCCCTGGGGACAAGGGTGACCCTTGGGGACACTGGGTGACCCCTGGGGACATTGGGATGACCTTTGGGGACATTGGGGTGACCTTTGGGGACACCGGGGTGACCCTTGGGTGACCTCTGGGGACAAGGGTGAGCCTTGGGGACATTTTGGTGACCCCTGGGGACATTGGGGTGACCTTTGGGGACACCGGGGTGACCTTTGGGGACACTGGGATGACCCGTTGGGTATAAATGTGACCTTTGGGGACACCGGGGTGACCTTTGGGGACACTGGGGTGACCCTTGGGTGGCCCTGGGGACACTGAGGTGACAATGCCACCCCCAGGCCAGCTGTACAGCATCGTGTCCTCGCTGAGCAACGAGCACGTGCTGTCGGCCGGCTTCGACATCAACACCCCGGACGGGCTGGGCCGGACCTGCCTGCACGCGGCGGCGTCTGGAGGGTCAGTGGGGTCGGGATTGGGGTCAGGGTTTGGGATTGGGATCAGGGTTTGGGGTTTGGGATCAAGGATTGGGATATGGGATTGGGATCTGGGATTGGGGTTTGGGATCGGGGCTTTGACATCAACACCCCTGGGCCGGACCTGCCTGCACGCGGCGGCCTCCGGAGGGTCAGTGGGGTTGGGATTGGGGTCAGTGGGGTCGGGATCAGGGTTTGGGATCGGGGTTTGGGGTCAGGATTGGGATATGGGGTCAGGGTTTGAGGTTTGGGATCAGGGCTTTGACATCAACACCCCTGGGCCGGACCTGCCTGCACGCGGCGGCCTCTGGAGGGTCAGTGGGGTTTGGGGTTTGGGGTCAGGGTTTGGGATTGGGGTCAGGGTTTGGGGTCAGGATGGGGATATGGGATCAGGATTGGGATATGGGATTGGGATCAGGGATCGGGGTTTGGGATCGGGGCTTTGATATCAACACCCCTGGGCCAGACCTGCCTGCACGCGGCGGCCTCTGGAGGGTCAGTGGGGTTTGGGATTGGGATTGGGGTCAGGATTTGGGATTGGGGTCAGGGATCGGGGTTTGGGATCGGGGCTTTGACATCAACACCCCTGGGCCGGACCTGCCTGCACGCCACCACCTCCGGAGGGTCAGTGGGGTTTGGGGTTTGGGGTTTGGGGTCAGTGGAGTCAGGGATTGGGATTGGGGTTTGGGATCAGAGTTTGGGCTCAGGATCAGGTTTTAGGATTGGGATGGGGGTTTGGGATCAGGATCAGGGCTTGGGATCCGGATCAGGGTCAGGGTTGGGTTGGGATCAGG
>NW_026625496.1:3144-5146 GCF_030028575.1 Malurus melanocephalus | reverse complement strand
GCACCCCCTGCACTACGCGGCCGCCTCCAGCACCTACCGCAGGTGGGACATTGGGGACATTGGGGTGACAATGCCATCCCTGGGTGGTGGCATCAAGAGTGTCATTGGGGTGGCATTGGATGGTGACATTGGGTGGTGGCACTGCTGATGGCAAGGGCTGCACCCCCTGCACTACGCGGCCGCCTCCGACACCTACCGCAGGTGGGACATTGGGGACACTGGGGTGGCATCGGGGTGGCATCAAGAGTGTCATTGGGGTGGCATTGGATGGTGGCATTGGGGTGACATTGGGTGGTGGCACTGTCGACAGCAAGGGCTGCACCCCCTGCACTGCGCGGCTGCCTCCGACACCTACCGCGGGTGGGACAGCGGGGACACCAGGGTGACACTGGGATGGCATCAAGAGTGTCATTGGGGTGGCATTGGGTGGTGGCATTGGGGCGACATTGGGTGGTGGCACTGTCGACAGCAAGGGCTGCACCCCCTGCACTACGCGGCCGCCTCCGACACCTACCGCAGGTGGGACATTGGGGACACTGGGGTGACATTGGGGGTGACATCAAAAGTGGCATCAGGGTGGCATCGGGGGATGGCACTGGGTGGTGGCACTGTCGACAGCAAGGGCTGCACCCCCTGCACTACGCGGCTGCCTCCGACACCTACCGGAGGTGGGACATGGGGACACTGGGGTGACAATGCCATCCCTGGGTGGTGGCACTGGGGGATGGCACTGGGTGGTGGCACTGCCATTCCCGTGTGGTGACATTGGGTGGTGGCATTGCCGACGGCAAGGGCTGCACCCCCCTGCACTACGCGGCTGCCTCCGACACCTACCGCAGGTGGGACATTGGGGACACCGGGGTGGCATCGAGGGTGGCATCAAGAGTGGCATTGGGGTGACATCGGGGTGACATCAGGGGATGGCATTGGGTGGTGGCATTGCCATTCCCGTGTGGTGACATTGGGTGGTGGCACTGCCATCGGCAAGGGCTGCACCCCCCTGCACTACACAGCTGCCTCCGACACCTACCGCAGGTGGGACATGGGGACACCGGGGTGACAATGCCATCCCTAGATGGTGGCATCGGGGGTGGCATCGGGAGTGACATTAGTGGTGGCACTGAGTGCACTACGCAGCTGCTTCCAACACCTACTGCAGGTGGGACACTGGGGTGACATTGGGGTGGCATTGGATGGTGGCATTGGGGTGACATTGGGTGGTGGCACTGCCGACCCTGGGTGGTGGCATCAAGAGTGTCATTGGGGTGGCATTGGATGGTGACATTGGGTGGTGGCACTGCTGAAGGCAGAGGTGCACCTCCCTGCACTACGCGGCCGCCTCCGACACCTACCGCAGGTGGGACATTGGGGACACTGGGGTGACATCGGGGTGGCATTGGGATGGCATCAGGAGTGGCATTGGGTGGTGGCACTGCCACCCCCATGGTGACACCCCTGTCCCCTGCAGGGCGGAGGCTCCGTCGGGGAGCAGCCACGAGGGCGAGGAGGAGCCGCTGCGGGAATCGCGGCTCAAGGAGGCGTTCTTGTGAGTGACAGCCCCGAATCCCGGGAATTCCCAAATCCCATCCCATCCCATAAATCCCATCCTATCCCATCCCATGAATCCCATCCCGTCCCATCCCATCCCATCAATCCCATCCTATACCATCCCCTCCCATCCCATAAATCCCATCCAATCCAATCCCATAAATCCCATCTCATCCAATCCAATCCAATCCAATCCAATCCAATCCAATCCAATCCAATCCAATCCAATCCAATCCAATCCAATGCAATCCCATCAATCCCATCCCATCCCATCAATCCCATGGATCCCATCCCATCTCATCCCATCCCATCCCATCTCATCCCATAAATCCCACCCAATCCAATCCCATCAATCCCATAAAATACATAAATAAATTCCATAAATAAATCCCATAAATCGCATTCGATGGATCCCATCCCATCCCATAAATCACATAAATCCCATCCCATGGAT
>NW_026625496.1:0-1176 GCF_030028575.1 Malurus melanocephalus | reverse complement strand
CGGGAAAATCCCCCTGGAAAAGTGGGAAAATCTCCCAGGAAAATCCCCGGGAAAAATGGGAAAATTCATGGGAAAATCGGGAAAATCCCCCTGGAAAAGTGGGAAAATCTCCCAGGAAAATCCCCGGGAAAAATGGGAAAATCCCCCTGGCAAATCCCACGGGAAAATCGAGAAAATCCCCCCAGAAAAACCAAGAAAATCCCCTGGGAAAAATGGAAAAATCCCCAGAAAAAATGGAAAAATCCCCAGAAAAAATGGAAAAATCCCCAGAAAAATCGGGAAAATTCCCCAGAAAAATCGGGAAAATCCCCTGGGAAAATTCCCCAGGAAAATGGGAACATTCCCTGGGAAAATCAGTTCCAGCTCCATTCTGGACCCATTTTGTTCCCGTTCTGGATCGGTTCCAGACCTGTTCCAGCTCAGTTTTGTTCCCGTTCTGGATTGGTTCCAGCTCAGTTTAGTTTTCATTCTGGATCCATTCTGGATCAGTTTTATTTCTTTTCTGGCCCTGTTCCAGACCAGTTTTGGTCCTGTTCCAGATCGGTTCCAGATAGGTTCTAGCTCAGTTCTGAATCTGTTCTGGATTGGTTCCAGATGGGTTCCAGACCCGTTCCAGCTCAGTTCTAGATATGTTCCAGCTCAGTTTTGTTCCCGTTCCGGCTCAGTTCTGGATCTGTTCC
Source organism: Malurus melanocephalus (assembly GCF_030028575.1). Classification (NCBI taxonomy): domain Eukaryota; kingdom Metazoa; phylum Chordata; class Aves; order Passeriformes; family Maluridae; genus Malurus; species Malurus melanocephalus. Next base: position 496 of record NW_026625496.1, on the reverse strand, counting down.
GGATCAGTTCCAGATAACTTTTTATTCCTGCTCCGGATTGGTTCCAGATCGGTTCCAGAACCATTGTGTTCCTGTTCTGGATCCATTCCGGATCAGTTCCGGCTCAGTTTTGTTCCCATTTCTGGATCGATTCTAGCGCTGTTCTGGATATGTTCTAGATCGGTTCTGGATCGGTTCTGGATGAGTTCCAGATCACTTTTATTCCTGTTCTGGATCGGTTCAAGATCGGTTCCAGACCCGTTTTGTTTCTATTGTGGATCGGTTCCAGACCCATTCCAGCTCAGCTTTGATTTCATTCTGGACCCGTTCCAGCTCAGTTTTGTTTCTGTTCTGGATCTGTTCCAGACCCATTCCAGACCCATTTTGTTCCTGTTCCAGACCCGTTCTGAGCCCATTCTGTTCCCATTCCAACCCGTTCCAGCCCCGTTCTGATCCCATTTTGTTCCCGTTCCAGCCCTGTTCTGTTCCCGTTTTATTCCCGTTCCAGCCCCATTCC
>NW_026625495.1:12254-13644 GCF_030028575.1 Malurus melanocephalus | reverse complement strand
CCGGTGTACGGTGTCACAGTGCCATTGGTCACTCACAACTGTCTGTCTGCAGCTACTGATGAACAATTAAAAACAATTTGCAAAGTCTGAATCAAATCTTGAGCCTGTTGATATCACTTCCCCTTTGAGATGGATTGAAAGGCAAAGATAAGGTGACTGTTCACCCACAGGGATACAACAGAAGATGTGTTTCACATCCAACTCCGCAAAGTCCATGTTGGTCTCTGGGACTGAGGCGAGAAGGGATTTGGGACAATTGGATGAACACCAGCGGTCTGGTTGTTAAATTCCTGTAACTCTTGCACTATTCTATCCCAGTGATTTAGGCTTTCTCTCCAGGAGGTTTGGAGCGGTCAATTTGAATTGGCAATAACCCAAACTCTAAAAAAGAGCCTATTACTGTTTCCCATCCTCGTTGGGTCTCTCATTTTATTGTGGTTGGTCTTTTCTTACCGCTTGGACTCTTGCTTTCAGTTCAGCTTTTACCAAACTCAAGTTTCTTCCTCATTCCAGGATTCCTGAAGCGCAAACCCATGGTATGAGCGCACCTAAAACCTCTTTCCTTTCCTCTCCTGCAGTTTCCCTGGGAGAATGGGCAGAGCTGCACTTTTCATCCATTTTCCAGAGGAATATGGAACAGACTCCTTAGAAAAAGTTAATTGTGCATTTAACTTGCAGAGCAGATCCCGCCTGAGCCATGGCAAAGGACACTCGGGCACGTGGAGAAAGTGATGGGGTCATTTTGTGTTCCCAGTTGTGAATTCCATGGGTTGTGAGAGCTGAGGTCTGAGGGATTTCCTGCCCTGAGGGATTTCCTGCCCTGAGGGATTTCCTGCCCTGAGGGATTTCCTGCAATTGCAGCACCAACAATGCCTTTCCTTTTATTCAAAGGCCCCTTACAGCCAGTAACTATGATCAGGATATTCCAGTATCCACGAGAAAATCCATTGATCCATTTTCCAGCTTGACTGCAATCGAGGGATTGGTCAGCGAAACGGGAGATGCTTTTGGTGCCCTTCAGTCCAGCCCAATTTCTGCATCTTCTCATTGACCCTTCTGCCCCTGCTCAGACCCTGCTTTTCACAGTTCCCGTGCTGTCTGCACCCACAGATACTTTGGAGGGGTGTTTTCCTCACTCACCACCTCATCCCCAAAATGCATCTTGCCTTCTGCCTCTTCCCTGTCCCTGACAACAGATTTAGTAATTTCTTTCACCTTTTCTCTTCTACTTCTTCCCATCGTTACAGGCATCACTTGGCAAATAACCATCTATAACCGTCCTCTCTGCTCTTTGTCTCTTCCGGAGTTTCTTCGTAAACCTGGCACCAACTGCCAACAAACGTCATGTTAAACAGCGCCCCGCTTTCTTCCCCTGCTGGATCTCAGTCCA
>NW_026625495.1:8693-11175 GCF_030028575.1 Malurus melanocephalus | reverse complement strand
CAATTCATACTTACCTGGCAGGGGAGACACCATGATCAAGCAGGTGGTTTTCCCAGGGCGAGGCTCATCCTTTGCACTCCGGGTGTGCTGACCCCTGCGATTTCCCCAAATGCGGGAAACTCGACTGCATAATTTGTGGTAGTGGGGGACTGCGTTCGCGCTCTCCCCTGATTTYACTGRTAAACAACAGATTAAATATCCMGCGGTCACTGTTCAGYGGCTGGAGATGTCTTAACACCWTAAATCTAACMRCTCSGTCTTTGTTGAGGCGGCTTTAAAAGCCGTGGGCGCACTCTAAATTCACAAAACGACCCGTCCAGCACCCCTTAAAATCCTCCTCAGAGCAAGGGGTCAGGGCCTCTCGGGGCTTTTATGTCCCAAAATAACCACCAGAGCAGCTTTCACCCAAACTCARCCCAACCCCCAGAGCGTCCACCCGGGTCACCTCCATCCACCCATCCTGGTGCCGAGGGTCTGTCAGCACAGAGCACCTCCCTTCCCCGGAAGAAGGTCTGAGAATGTGCAGTGACCCCCAGCACGGGCAGGACGCGGTGTTACCACACGAGTTTATTTAAATAAAACTGAAACACAGATGCAGCGTTGTGACCGGAGTGATGGACCAGACWAAGCGATGCGACATGGGGACATGGCAGCCGGGGCAGGCGGGCGCTGCGAGCCCTTGCGGTGGGTGACCCATCCCAGTCCCAGCTCCATGGGGGCCACGGGTGAGAGGAGAGGACTGCCACCATTCCCACGCCGCGGCGAGGACAGGCTCCCACTCTGAGATCCTGTGGGTGCAGCTTCCCCCCGCTGCCATGGCTGCACCGGGCTGGGGTTTCCTTTTCATCGTGCCAGGAACCTGAACCACCATCTCTCTCCTCTGTTCTGTGGCCTCCTGCTCCACCAGGCTGCCACCCACTCTGCCACGTGGGTCCTGGGGCTGTGGGGTCCCAGCAAAGTGGGCAGCACATGGCACCCCCAAGCACTCGGCGCTTCTCCTCGCTCTCACGGTGGGCAGGCGGGATGCCAGAGCGCTCGCTCGCACCAGGGGGACAACAGAAAATAAATACGGGGAGGGGGCGGTGCGGGCCAGGCCCCAGCCCCAGCCCCCAGCACAGCCACGCTCCTCGCCCAGGGGATGTCGGCTGGTTATGGTGACAGGGGCTGTCCCCTGGAGCTGCCCGAGAGCGCGATGGCGTGTGACAGTGCAGGGCGAGGCRCGGGCTCGGAGCTCAATGTCTATGGTGGGGGGCGGCGCGGGGGGCGCGGGCGCGGGCCGGGGTTAGTACTCGTCCTGATCCTCTGGCGGCTGCTCCTCCAGCTCGTCGTCCTCTGGTGGGGCAAAGCCCTCCTGGGGGAAAAATGGGGGCTGTCAGCACAGGGGTGGCACAGGTGGGCATGTCACCTCCCCCTGGTATGGCACGAGGGCTTCAGCAAAGCCCTCCTGGGGGCAAACACGGTGGCTGTCAGCACAGGGGTGGCACAGATGGGCATGTCACCTCCCCCTGGTATGGTACAAGGGCTTTGGCAAAGCCCTCCTGGGGGGAAACACGGTGGCTGTCAGCACAGGGGTGGCACAGGTGGGCATGTCACCTCCCCTGGTATGGCATGGGGGTTTTGGCAAAGCTCTCCTTGGTGCAAAAACGGTGGCCATCAGCACAGGGGTGGCACAGATGGGCATGTCACCTCCCCCTGGTATGGCATGAGCGCTTTGGCAAAGCCCTCCTGGGGGGAAACACCGTGTCTGTNTCAGCACAGGGGTGGCACAGATGGGCATGTCACCTCCCCCTGGTATGGCATGAGCGCTTTGGCAAAGCCCTCCTGGGGGGAAACACCGTGTCTGTCAGCACAGGGGTGGCACAGATGGGCATGTCACCTCCCCCTGGCATGGCACGGGGATTTTGGCAAAGCCCTCCTTGGGGGAAACACAGTAGCTGTCAGCACAGGGGTGGCACAGATGGGCATGTCACCTCCCCCAGTATGGCACAAGGGCTTCAGCAAAGCCCAACTGGGGACAAACACGGTGGCTGTCAGCACAGGGGTGGCACAGGTGGGCACACCAACCTCTCCTGGCATGGCACGAGGGCTTTGGCAAAGCCCAACTGTCTCCCAGCACCCATGGGGTAAAGAAGGCTGAGAGTGACCGAGGAAAGGGAGTCCCTCCCRTCCCAGGGGAGTCCATAAAGCAGGACAGGGACATGGGTTCCAGGGGTGTGCCAAGGTGCCCGGCCCTCACCTCCGTGGCATAGAGGACACTGACRATGCCGGTGATGATGGGGCTGTTCTCGTTCTCGTGCTCCTGGCAGATGAGCTCAATGTCCCGCAGTTTGCTGAAGTAGAAATCCCGCTCCTTCTCCAGCCCGTCCACTGTCAGCTTCAGGTCCATCAGCTGCAGGAGAGGGAAACGGCCAAAGCCTTCATCTCCCTGCCATTCCCACCCTCTCACAGGGATCCCATTCCCACCCTCTCACAGGGATCCCAT
>NW_026625495.1:5708-7238 GCF_030028575.1 Malurus melanocephalus | reverse complement strand
CCATTCCCACCCTCTCACAGGGATCCCATTCCCACCCTCTCACAGGGATCCCATACCTGGCTGAAGCCTCCTGTCACCCCCAAGTGCCCCCCATCCCTGGCAGGAACCCCCCACCTGCTGGTTGAGCTCCAGGATCTGCGCGTCAGCCTCGGTGCTGCCGTTGCGGGTGGCGGGCGAGTTTTTCCGTAGGATGCCGCTGGGCACGTTGCCGAGGCGGGCTGGGTTCGGGGTGTTCTTGGGGCCGGTGGGGGAGGTCCTCTGGGGGACTTGACAGAACACGAGGACCGATGGGTTAATGCTGGCTGGGGGGGGGCTGCCAGGAGGGACCCCCCCTGTATTTTGTGGAGGGCAGAAGTGGCAGCAAGTACAGGCAGAAACCTCGTGCAGAGCCGTGCCTCCGGGCTCTCCCACCTTCAGCCTCCTCCCTTTGCCTCAGTTTCCCCTGGCAAATCTTGCCCCCAGTCCCTCAAGGGTGCTCGTGCCTTGTCTGGGGTTCGGTTTGGGATTTGAGGAGGTCCCAGACCTTGGCAGCTTCCACGGGGACAGCTCCCAATGCCCGTGGGAGGTGCAGCACGGTGACACAGCCAGGGGGACATGGGGGGACAAACCACCCTGAGCCTGGCCAGATCCCCGCTCCTCTCAGTGTCCCTGCAGACCCCRCCCGGCCCCCCCGGTCACAGGCAGGCATTCAGCAGAGCAGGGTGCAGGCAGGGGTTTGGGGGTGCCTGGCCACGGCCACGGGGTGCAGAGGGTGGGGTGCAGCGCTCGCCGGGGGGCCCCGGACATTACCTGCAGTGCCAATGGGTTTCTTGGGTTTGTTGTAGATGTGATCACCTGGGTTTGGGGGGGGCGCGACGTCCTGGCCCTGCCGCGCCAGCAGCGGGTTGTACTCCTTCCCGTCGTAGTTGGCGTCAAAGAACTTTTTGAACCACTGGATGAACTCAAAGTTGTCCTGGAACTTGCCCTTCACCAGCCTCTCCACSGCGATGATCTGGGGGGGACACGGAGGGGTTGGGGGGCGGCGCTCCCGGCGGGACCCCCGACACAGCAGGGACAGAAAATAGCACAGAAAACAGCACAGCCCCCCAGCGCAGCCCCTATGGACCTACTTTGTCCACTCCCATCTTCTTGAAGGCGGCCTGCAGCACCTTGAAGTTGTGGATGTACTCGTGTTCCAGCTTGGCCTGGAACTTCACCTTGCGCAGGTGCACGCAGCCGGGAAACAGCATGTCCATGAACTGGCAATAGGCAGCCCCTGCAGCAGGCCCGTGCCACGGTCAGGGGGGGACAGGGGCACCCCAAAACCACCCTCCACATCCCCTGAACGGCCTCTGAGCCCACCTGAGCAGAGCTGCTCGATCTTGGTGTAGTTGAGCTGCAGAGAGTCGTTGACCCAGGCCAGCATGTCATGGCGGCTCAGGTTCTCGCTGGTCACCGACGTYGAGTACACATTGACGGCCATGCCCCAGCTGCTGAGAGACAGGGGTCACACCAGCACCTCTGCCACCCCAAACCCACACCAGGAGTACC
>NW_026625495.1:0-4656 GCF_030028575.1 Malurus melanocephalus | reverse complement strand
TGGGGGCACTGGGACCCAGGACCCCCATCCCAGTGCGCTCCAGCATCAGGGGACAGCAGGATCAGGTTTGCCATGGTGCAATCTGTGGGATGCTTCCTCCAGCTGCACCCCAAGGTATAGCAGAGGGCCCCCAGAAGCCCTGTGGTAGCCCACTGAGCCAGGTGGACCACTACCCTGAACAGGAGTAGCCATAGGAGCCAGGTTTGGGGCATTGCTGGAAACAAGACGTGGATGGGATGCAATGCAGGATGTGGCTCACGGGGAAGGGGTTCCAGGGCACGCTGGCACTGTGGAGGGCACTGCCCCTGTGCTGGGGGGCTGCTGCTGCCATGTGTAAGCCCATGGGGCTCCTGGGGGCTGCTGCCCATAAGCAGCTTAGGGCCCCCCCTCCATCCCCCGGGGCTGCCTAATCTGCTGGGGCCGGGATCGGGATCGGGGTCCATTAGAGCAGGGCTTAGAGGGGCAACATCTGCCGGCAGGCGGGCTGCACCCAGATGGCAGGGGGCTCCGGGACCCCCTGGCTGCGGTCCCAGCACGGCAGAGCACAGGGAGCCTCGCCACAGAGTGGGGGTCACCGAGCCCCAATCTCCCCGTCGCTCAGAAATGCTTTAGTGCAGCGATGGATGAGCAGRTCCCCGTGACGCTGTCCCTTCCCGGAGTGGGGGTCCCGCTGTCCTTGCGGCCCCCCCGCCCAGCAGCGGCGGCAGCGGCGGCGCTAATCCGCTTCCCTGCCCGGCGAGGGGGGCTGCGGGCCGGGCCAGCTGCCAGGCGGGGGCTCGGGGGGGCACCCCCCTGTCATGGTTTTACTTAGTGTGATTCCCCACAGCCCGGGGGAACGAGGGGGGCACTGCCAGCGCACATCTGCGCCCTGCGGCTGCGGTGCTGGGGCCTRCGGGGCGCTGCCACCCCGGGGTGCTGTCACCCGTTTTTTGGGGCGAGGGGGGAAGGTCCCGGTGGCCGCAGTCCCCCCACTCTCGGGCACAGCATCGCGGTGACTCAGCACCGGCGATGTCGCACGGCTGCGGTCGCTTGAACCCCACCGGCAGCTGAACCAATCCATCCCCCATCGCGGCCGGGACCTCCGGGACCCCCGTGCCAGCCCGCCGTGTTACCGCACTCAGCCGCGGGRGGGTCGGTATTTTTAGCCACCGCCGCAGCAGCTGGAACCGAGGCCCCGGTGCCGCCGCTGCCCCCGGCGCGGCGAGATGGGCACCGACCCCCTCCCGGCACCGGCGACGGCCAAAAGCCGTACCGCGCTCGTTTCCCGCGCCAGTGGGGTGCGGGCAGGATCTCCCCAAGGCTCTCCCCATGTTCCCCCCTCCCCTGGCTCCGGCAGCGGAGCTGAGTCATGCGCGGCGCTGAGCCAGAGCCACGCGCACTGCGGTGCCGCGGCTGCCGGGAACGCCGCGCTGGGGCAGGGGGCTGCAGCGGGGGCGAGCGGCGGGGGCGCTGGGGCAGGGGGCTGCAGCGGGGGCGAGCGGCGGGGGCGCTGGGGCAGGAGGCTGCAGCGGGGGCGTGCGGCGGGGGCTGCCTGCCCGCCCCGAGGAGCCGCTGACACCCCCGGCCATCGCCGGCCCTTCCCCAAAAACCGGGCCAGCTGGCGGCAGGGCCGGAGCGGGACCCCCCTCCGGAGCCGTGGGGACGCATCCTGCCCTGGTTGAGCGGGGGAACGCCCGTGGCACCCGGCACAACCCTGCCTGTGGGGTTCAGGTTGGGGAAGGGGCAGGGACCCCCAGATCCCGCGCGGGATGAACTGGGGTGTCACCAGCCGGACCCGCACTCTCGCACACGCCGGCAAACGTGAGAGCCCCGGGGAGAACCGTGACACTCGGGGAGCACCCTGATACGCGCAGAGAACCCTGATCCCGCCGGGAGCACTTTGACCCACCGGGAGGACCCTGACCTCGCCGGGCACCGATGGCGGAGTGGGGACACCGTCTGGGCCGCGCGGTGCCACCCAGCCCGTCCCCACCCTCCCAAACRCCTTCCAAGCCCCCGGCGCAGCGCCGAGCCGAGCCGAGCACGCCCCCGTGTAATGACAGGGCAGCCGGGCCCTGCGGCACCCTCCGACCCGCTGCCTCCCCGACGYGGGGTGATGGACGCGCCGAGCGCCGGGAGCCTCCGACTCAGCCGGTTTGCCGCCGGCTCTTGCCAAAAACACGAATGAAAATAAGAATTTCAGCCCTGATTCCCGGCAGCCCGTGAGGAGAGGGGTTGTTGCCGGGTGCCCGGCCAGGCGGGGGACGCTTACCGCTGCATTTTTAATTGTCCGGCCCGGAGCTGTTAATCCCGGCCCGACGGCGACCGAAGCCCCGGGCGTGTGTCCGTGCCCGTCCCGCGGCGCTGCCGGGGCGCACGCAGAGGTCGTCCGGGCCCGGTCCCACGCCGCAGCCCCCCCGGCCGCTCTGCCCAAACAAACGGGAGCTGAGTGAGGCCGTGAGATGCCAGCGCGGCGGCCGAGGSCGGCACCGACGGCGGGCACCGGGAGCTGAGCAGCGCGTCGGTGCCGGCCCAGCAGCACCGACCGCGGTGCCGGTGCGAACTGGGCTGCTGCGACTGGCGGCTTCTATTTTGGGAGCCGTCCCGGTGGCTTCTCAAGTGACAAACACGCAAGGGGGGTGGCAGACAGCCCGGCGGGGGCCGAGCGCCGTGCGGAGCCGCCACGGGGCTGCCGGAGATGTGGCAGCGGGGCACGGTGGTCCGGCWGCTATCGGCGATGGCCACTCGCCCGCGGCCACCCCAGGGCCCCCCCAGTGCCACTTCCCCCCACCCCACGGAGCATCCCCGTGCCACAGCCCGTGCTGCAGCGGGCACAGGTGGGTTCACCACGCGCGGGCAACTCCCAGCGTCGCTCCGGCTCCAACCCCCGCTCCGACCCCAGCACCCTTCCCTGTTTCCCAGTGACACTGCCCGTCCCGTCCCGGCCCGGCCCGCGGCGAAACAAACCGGCCGTCCACGCACCGGGAGCTGGCGGCTCCCGACGGCGATGCTCGGGGCGCAGAATGGGTGCCCGCCCGACCGCCCGAATCCCCCCGCCCCGCTCGACTCCCGCTAACCTAAATAACTCGGTACAGCGGCGGGAGCATGTGCAGAGCGAAGCCCTCCCCCCTGCTCCTGAAATATTAATGCCGCGGGATGAGCCGAGCTGCGAGAGCCGGGGTGGGTGGGGGACGCGCTCGCATCCCCGGCCRGGAATGGAGTCCCAATGCTCCCGGTGTCCCCACACGTGTGGCGGGAGGTACCGTAAGGGCTCACSACTCCCCCGGGACCCTGCGGGCTCTCAGAGGGGCCGGATCCGTCTGCCCCGAGCGCGGAGGGGACAGCCGCTCGGTAAGATCCCCAGCGGGAGATGGGACTGGATTTCCCGGGAAAGGCGCGGGAGCACAGAGAAGGGCCCCGGCCCCATCCCGACACGCACACGTCAGTGCCACCGTCACCTCACCGGTGACACCACCGKACCGGTGACACCGCCGCCGCCGTGCCGCCATGAGTCCGAGGACCGAGAGCGCGTCACGCTCGGTGTGTCACGGTGACAGCCACCTGCCGCCCCGGACCTCCACGACAGCATTCCAGGAGCGTCACCCACACCGTCCCACGGGATGGGAGCGGTGGCACCGGCGGTGACCGAGCGGTGCGGCCCAGGACCCGCAGGACCCGCCGAGACCGGAGGTGTCCGGATGATGCCCGGGCCCGGCGATGGCCGGTGGCGGCAGCGATGCCCGGGCAGGTGCTGCGGGGTGACGGTGCCGTACCGGAGGAGCGGTCAACGCTGAGTCAGACCGGGCCTCGCCGCCACCGGCCCCGCTCGGCCTCGGCGCTCAGCCCTGACCCGTTCGCGGCCCGGCTCCAACCACTCCATCCCCGGCGTTACCGGACGAACCGCCCCTTCTCTCACCTCCGGGCGCTTCATCTCCGAACAGCCCTCGACCCTCCATTCTCCGGTCGCCAGCCCCATTCTCGGCCCGGCCCCGCCACTCCATCCCCGAAGGCCCCGCGGCCCCCACGGCCGGTCCTTCCGGGCGGCGGCGGCCGGTGCGTGGATGCGGGTGATGTCGGCAGCGCTGCCCGCTCCCTTCCCGGCCCCCCGGGCGCACTCACCGCTCGGCCGCGGCCGCCGCCGCTCCGCTGTCCCCGTTCCGCTTCGCCGCTCCTGGACCGGGACCGGGACCGGGACCGGGACCGGGCCGGAACCGCACGGACCGACCGCGCCTGCGCCGCCCCCCGAGGGCGGAGCCAACCGCTCCGCCCCGCCACCGCTACCATGGCAACGGGCCACGCCCCGCCCCCTCTGCGCGCTGCAATTGGACTGGCCGCGCCCCCTCCAACCGCGGCGACGGACCGGGACACGCCCCCTCTGCTGCCATGGCAACGCCCCTGGCCACGCCCCCTCCCGCCATGGCAACTGACATGGCCGAGCCCCTCTGTCGTCATGGCAACGGGCCCGAGCAGCGCCCCCTGGTGTTGGGGGGTGGGTCCTGCASCGCCGGGGCCTCTCGGGGATCCCCCGAGACAACCCCCAAAGACCTCGGGACCGCCCCCAAAAACTGCAGAACAACACCCCAAAAACCGCGGGAATCCCCCVGAACAACCCCAGAACAACCCCCCAAAAATCTCGGGAATCCCCCATGTTCCCAGACATGTCCCACTCATGTCCCC
>NW_026625494.1:10485-12020 GCF_030028575.1 Malurus melanocephalus | reverse complement strand
GCCCCCGCGCTATTGGCTGGCAGAGCTGTCAGTCAAAGCCGCCGCCCCCTGCCCGCGGCGGGTCCCGCGGCGCGCGGGCATTGGCGCGTCCCTGTGGCGCGGGGCGCAGCGCGCCGGGCGGGGGGCTCCGGGGGCCCGAGGGTCGCGGGTTCGAGCCCCGCGGCGCAGCGCGGTCCCGGTGTCGCAGGGTGCGGGCTCGTCCTTGGCCCGGGAAATGGTGCGGGGGAATGAATGGGCTGTGCCCGGGCAGCCCGGGGTGGCGGAGAGGGGAAGGGCGGCTCGGGATGGAGCGCGGCCTCCCAGGTGTGGGGACAGCCAGGGATGCTCCGGGMGGGCGCTTTGCCAACCGCGCCAGGGGCTGAGCGGGTTTGGTGCCAATGGATCCAGAGCTGGGCTGTGATCCCCCAGGGTGTAACACAACATCCTTAACCACTCTGTACCCGGAGATGGGCAGAACTGGCCGTGCTGAGGTCACACACCTGTCCCCAGGTGAGCTGGTGTAGGGGTGGAACAGCTCCTTCCCACTGCCACCACCAGTGCATGACCAGGGATCACTTGTTTTGCCTGTGAAACCGCTCGGGCTGATAAAAAAGCTCATAAAATCTCTCTCAGTTCCTCTGGAGCTGGGCAGGGTCCTGTGGAGAAGCCGCTCCTTAAATTGGGTGTGTGAGCGTGTCCCACCATTGGGACAAACCCCACAGAGACCATTCCCATTATCCAATGAATYCACAATCCTTATTTCTGACTCAACTTGCACTTGGCTTGCCCCAAAATCCCCTTTGGGATGAGCTGTTGGTTTCCCACGGGATCCATTCCCATGGTGGAGCCTCTCCTCTCCCCACATTCCTGTGGGATTTGGGGCATCCTGGGGGAATGGAGGTGTCCCTGCCTGTAGGAACAAGGTGGGATTGGAGGTGCCACCAGCACAGGAGGTCCCTGGGCACATCCCGGGGTGACAGGGATGGGGTGACAGGGATGGGGTGACAGGGATGGGGTGACACCCCCAGGAGCAGGGGGGATGCTCTGCTGGGAACAGAGGGAGCTCTGTAAGCAGGAGAGGAGGAGGAGGAGGGGACAATTCTCCCTCCTAGACACCACAGATGACTGCAGGCACGTTTGGCAGCGCGTCAGCCCCGCCATGGCTGCGTTCTGTTCATTAGGGACTCGTGGCAGTGCCACCAGAGGGGCTGTGGCAGGGTGTGCCTGGCTCGGGGAGGGGACACCCGCTGGGGAAGGTGCCCTTGCCAATGGGTTCTTTGGGGACGTTTTGCCCGAGCATCCCAAACCATCCCCCACCCGTTTTTTTCAGCCCTTTCAGCAATGGGTTCTTTGGGGACGTTTTGCCTGAGCATCCCAAACCAACCCCACCCGTTTTTTCAGCCCTTTCAGCAATGGGTTCTTTGGGGACGTTTTGCCTGAGCATCCCAAACCATCCCCACCTGTGTTTTTCCAGCCCTTTTTCCCTTTCCTGGGGGTTTCCAGGGGAGCTCTGGGATCTGTGGGTGGGGTTGAGGTGTTGGGGTCCCGCTGGCTTC
>NW_026625494.1:6551-8611 GCF_030028575.1 Malurus melanocephalus | reverse complement strand
CCCATCCCATCCCATCCCATCCCATCCCATCCCATCCCATCCCATCCCATCCCATCCCATGGATCCCATCCCATCCCATCCCATCCCATCCCATCATTGCACACCCAGGATCCCCATCCCAAACCATCCCATCGTTGCACACTCAAATCCTTTCCCATCCCAAACCATCCCATCATTCCATACCCATGATCCTTTCTTACCCCAAAGCCTCCCATCAATTCCATACGCAAGGTCCTTTCCCATCCCAAACCATCCCATCAATTCCACACCCAGGATCCCCATCCCAAACCATCCCATCATTGCACACCCAAATCCTTTCCCATCCCAAACCATCCCATTATTCACACCCAGGATCCCATCCAAAACCATCCCAAACCATCCCATAAATTCCCCATCCAAGGACCCTTCCCATCCCAAACCATCCCATCAATTCCACATCCAAAGTCCTTTCCCATCCCAAACCATCCCAAATCATCCCATCATTGCACAACCAGGATCCCATCCCAGCCAAACCATCTCATCCCAAACCATCCCATCAATTCCCTATCCAAGGTCCTTTCTCATCCCAAACCATCCAAAATCATCCCATCAATTCCACATCCAAGGACCCTTCCTATCCCAAATCATCCCATCACTGCACACCCAGGATCCCTTCTTACCCCAAACCATCCCATCATTGCACACCCAGGCTCCCATCCCATCCCAAACCATCTCATCCCAAACCATCCCATCAATTCCCCATCCAAGGTCCTTTCCCATCCCATCCATCCCATCATTCCCACTCAGGATCCCATTGCAGCAGGATCAGGAGCAGGAAGGTTTGGAGATTCCTCATTTGCTGCTCACGGTGCTGTTTTTGCTCACTGAGAACACAATGGATCTCCTCTCTCCTGAGGAGATGTCATTTGGAGAAGGGAATTCCTCCAAAAGGAGGGAATTCCTCCAAAATGTTCAGAGGGACCATGGAATCATAGCCTGGGCGGGGCAGGAAAGGATCCATAAACTGGGAATCCACAGTTTTAACCCAAATTTTCACCTGGCTGGGGCAGGAAAGGATCCATAAACCAGGAATCCACAGTTTTTACCCCAATTTTCACCTTTCTGGGCAGGAAACATGAGCAGTGACACAACCCTGGCTGTCCCTGGCCACAGCCCCTCTACTCAGTGCCTTCATTTGTCTCGATTTTACTTTGCCCAACTCTGTCCTAACTCATTTAGAGCTGACTTGAGCCCGGTTTAAGCTCAGCCCACCCAAAATCCGGGTGCCTTTTGCTCTGGCTTGGTGAAACCTGTAATTAAAGGGGTGAATCTGTCCATCCCATTAAACTGTGATTAAAGGGGTGAAGCTGTCCATCCCATTAAGCTGTAATTAAAGGGGTGAAGTTGTCCATCCCATTAAGCTCTAATTAAAGGGGTGAAGTTGTCCATCCCATTAAGCTGTAATTAAAGGGGTGAAGCTGTCCATCCCATTAAGCTGTAATTAAAGGGGTGAAGCTGTCCATCCCATTAAGCTGTAATTAAAGGGGTGATCCCAGGGATGCTCAGCTCAGGTTCCTTGGGCTCCTTTCCCTTCTGGAGTCATTAATGGCCACTAATGACCACTAATAGCCACTAATGGCTACTAATGGCCACTTCCTTCCCTCCAATCCCTGCAGCCTCCCAGGATCCTTTCTTTCTGGTTTTTTTTGGGCTCAAAATGACCCCCCCATGGCCYGGATCCCAAATCCGTGGCATTCCCGAGCTGCTGTGCCCTGGGAGGGAATTGGGAATTCACAATCACAGCCCTTCACGTGCTGCTCCCAAAATAGCCCGAATTAATCACAGGAAATTCACGTTTTTCGGTTCGGCAGCTGCTCCAGGAATTAAAGGGGAAAAGGGCCAGGGGTGGGGATTGGRGAGCTGAAGGTGGAATTTGTGGGTATCCCATAAGCTCCGTGGGTGGTGTGAGGAGGAGAGCAGGGCTGGGAAGGGGAACTGTCCCCAATTCTTGTGGAAATCGGGGTTGGGGTGACAGAGAGGGGACGGAGCTGTTCCTGTGCTCTGGGGCAGCATCCTCTCAT
>NW_026625494.1:3371-4814 GCF_030028575.1 Malurus melanocephalus | reverse complement strand
GCTCTCAGCTCCACATCTGAGCCCGCTGGCATTCCTTTAATTCTATTTAATTCCATTTAATTCTATTTAATTTTAATTAATTCCATTTTATTCTAATGAAATCTGTTTAGTTCCATTTAATTCCTTTCAATTCCATGGAATTCATTCAATTCAATTCATTCCCCACGGTGTCACCCTAATGAAGGCTGCGGGGAGGTCAGGACCCCTCAGATTTCGGACCCCTCAGATTTCAGATTCCCCCGTTCTGCTGCTTTTTGGGGTGCACAATTCCCACGGCTCTGGGCTGGTGCTGGGGCTGTGGGGTGTGGCTGTGGGGTGTGAGGTGTGGGATGTGGGATGGGGCTGGGGGGTGGAGCTGACAGTCCATGGGGTGTTCTTGTGGGATGTTCCTGTGGGATGTTCCTGATGTTGCTGTGGGTTTTTCCTGTGGGATGGGGCTATGGGATGTTCCTGTGGGATGGGGTGACAATGTGTGGGATGTTCTTGTGGGGTGTTCCTGTGGGATGTGCTGTGGGTTTTTCCTGTGGGATGGTCCTATGGGATGTTCCTGTGTTTTTTTGCTGTGGGTTGTTCCTGTAGGATGTTCCTTTGGGATGTTCCTGTGGAGTGTTCCTGTGTTTTTTTCCTGTGTTTTTTTCCTGTGGGTTGTTCCTGTGGGGTGTTCCTTTGGGGTGTTCCTTTAGGGTGACAATCTCTGGGATGTTCCCATGGGATGTTCCTTTGGGGTGACAATCCGTGGGATGTTCCTGTGGGATGTTCCGGTGGGATGTTCCTGTAGTTTTTTTGCTGTGGGATGTTCCTGTGGGGTGACAATCTCTGGGATGCTCCTTTGGGATGTTCCTTTGGGGTGACAATCTGTGGATTGTGCTGTGGGATGTTCCTATGGGATGTTCCTGTAGTGTGACAATCTCTGGGATGTTCCTGTGGGGTGTTCCTATGGGTTGTTCCTATGGGATGTTCCTGTGGGTTGTTCCTATGGGATGTTCCTGTGGGCTGTTCCTATGGGATGTTACTGTGGGGTTTTCCTGTGGGATGTTCCTATGGGCTGTTCCTATGGGATGTTACTGTGGTTTTTTGCTGTGGGATGTTCCTATGGGTTGTTCCTATGGGCTGTTCCTATGGGATGTTACTGTGGTTTTTTGCTGTGGGTTGTTCCTATGGGTTGTTCCTATGGGATGTTCCTATGGGGTCCCCGAGGCACAGTCAGGCTCATTCAGGGATTGCTCCCGTCCCCTGTGCCCCATGAGGGGTTGGCCAGCGGTGTTGGGGGCGGTGACATCTGCAGAGATCCTCAACCCTAAACACAGGGGAGGCAGAAAATGTCAGGCTGGAACCCGCTCCAAAGCACCAGAATTAGTGTTAATTAAACCCCTGCTAATTACCAAGCGCTGTGCTTTCCCCTGCAGCTGTGCTGAGCTGGTTTGTGGGGTTTTTGGTGCAGAA
>NW_026625494.1:0-1391 GCF_030028575.1 Malurus melanocephalus | reverse complement strand
TTGGGGTGGGATTGGGGTGGGTTTGGGGTGAGTTTGGGGGGGGATTGGGGTGGGATTGGGGTGGGATTGGAGCAGGATCCAGGCTGGAATCCAGGCTGGGCTTGGGGAATGCTCTTTGTGTGTCCCAATCACCCCAAACCCATCAGTATTCCACACTCCTGTGCTTGCAGTTGGCACCAATTCCACTGATATTTTTATTTTCATTGTCCAAATGCTCAGTCTCCTTTTGTCCGTTCCTCTGCAGCTGCCCATGAACTTCCCCTCCTGTTCCACAGATCTCTCCCCATTATTTCAGACCCTTTTCCTGGTTTCACAAATCTCTCCCCATTTTTTCAGACCCTTTCTCTGGTTTCACAGATCTCTCCTCCCTGTTTTTTTCAGACCCTTTTCCTGGTTCTGGAGGTGTTCTGGTCCTGTTCCACAGATTTCTCTCCATTATTTCAGATCTCTCTCCATTTTTTTCAGACCCTTTTCCTGCTTTCACAGCTCTCTCCCGATTATTTCAGACCCTTTTCCTCATTCTGGGGGTGTTCAAGTCCTGTTTCACAGATCTCTCCCCATTATTTCAGACTCTTTTCCTGCTTTCACAGATCTTTCTCCATTATTTCAAATCTCTCCCCGCTCTTTTAGACCCTTTTCCTGGTTCTGGGGGTGTTCTAGTCCTGTTTCACAGATCTCTCCCCATTATTTCTGACCTTTTTCCTGTTTCACAGAAAACAGGTCGCTCTTTCAGACCCTTTTCCTGCTTTCACAGATCTCTCTCCATTATTTCACATCTCTCCCTGTTTTTTCAGACCCTTTTCCTGGTTCCACAGATCTCTCCCTGTTATTTCAGATCTCTCCCCTTTATTTCAGACCCTTTTCCTGTTTCACAGAACTTTCTCCATTATTTCAGACCCTTTTCCTGCTTTCACAGATCTCTCCATTTTTCCAGACCCTTTTCCTGGTTCTGGGGATGTTCTGGGTCCCGTTTCAAAGATCTCTCCATTATTTCAGACCCTTTTCCTGTTTCACAGCTCTCTCCCGATTATTTCAGACCCTTTTCCTGGTTCTGGGGGTGTTTTAGTCCTGTTCCACAGATCTCTCTCCATTGTTTCAGACCCTTTTTCTGGTTCTGGAAGTGTTCTGGTCCTGTTTCACAGATTTCTTCCTGTTATTTCAGATCTCTCCCCATTATTTCTGACCCTTTTCTGAGTTCTGGGATGTTTTGGGATGGAACCCTGAGCATCCTGCTCTGGTTTGGGCTCGTTCTTGTTGGCACATTGGTTAAAATCCGATCTGGAGGGGTTTGTGTGGGGTTAACACCGTGGATGAGCTGCTGAGGAGGATTTTGATGGAATATTTTGGGTTCAAAAGACCCCAAAACCCATCCAGGGACACCCCAGGGACAC
>NW_026625493.1:9375-11876 GCF_030028575.1 Malurus melanocephalus | reverse complement strand
TGGCATTCCGGGCACACACCCCCGGGGCCAGCACTTGTCTCCCCACCCCGTGGGGTCTCCACGTTATTTATTGGAGGGGAAGGTCCGTGCCCTGTCCCGGTGCCCCTGGGTGGGACAGGGACAGGGACACGGTGGGTGCCCACCAGGCCAAAGAGAATTTGGGTGATTTTTATTTCGCTGTCGATTGCGTTTTGCGCGTTTTGACCAATTCTGTTGTTTATGGATCAGTTTTAGGCCTAAACCTTTAGACTTGGGGGTTTCTTGGTGTAAAGAAGGAAACCCCGAGGAAAATAAAAGCGAAYGTCAGACTCTGGGGTTTGGGGGTGTTTTTGTTCCTGCGCCCGTTGGGGTTGGGGGGATCCAGTACAGTGTCCCCTGTGCCACCACCCCGTGCTTGGGGACACKCGCAGGAGGGTGAAGGTGGCTGCTCTGAGCACCCCGGGGCCACCWAACCTGTCTGTGTCCCTCAGATTGTGCCCTGGGGGTGGCTGCTGGTGGTACCCACTGTCCCTCCATCGGGCATCACCCCCAGAGGGGTTCACGGCCTCTGTACCCCATTTTACCCCACAGATCGTCACCCTTGGAGGGTACCCAGGTGCTGTCCCCACCCTCAGCCTGGCACCCGCTGTGGCACCCAAATATCACCCCCAGAGGGGTTCACGGCCTCTGTACCCCATTTTACCCCACAGATCATCACCCTGGGCATGGTACCGGGTGCTGTCCCCATTCCAGGGCATCACCCTCAGCCTCGTACCCAAATATCACCCCCAGAGCATCACCCCTGTCCTGTTCCCTTCACCTGGCATCACCCCCAGAGTGGTACCCGGGTGGTCCCCGCTGCTGTTCCCACTCAGGGCATCCCCTGGCTGTGGTACCTGGTGGCCCCAGGGCCTCTCCTTCAGCCTCATCCCCCCAATTTCCCCAAATCCCATCACCCTCTGTCCGCTCAGGGCATCCTCTGGCTGTGGTACTCACTGCTCTCCCCAGTCAGGACATTACCCCTTGGGGTGGCACTTGGTGCCCCCTGAACGCTCAGGCCCTCTCCTTCAGCCTCATCCCCTCAATTTTCCCAAATCCCGTCACCCTCTGCCCACTCAGGGCATGCCCCCTCTGTGGTGGGATGTCCCCATTGGGGCACGATGTCCCCTTTGGGGTGGTACCCGGGTGGTCCCCACTGCTCTCCCCACTCAGGACATCCCCCTTGGGGTGGCACCTGGTGCCCCCTGACCCCTCCAGGCCCTCCCCTCATCCTCATCCCCCCAATTTCCCCAAATCCCACCACCCTCTGCCCACTCAGAACATCCCCTGGCTGTGGTACCCACTGTCCCCTGACCCTCCCAGGCCCTCCCCTCACCCTCATTCCCCCAATTTTCCCCAAATCCCATCACCCTCTCCCCACTCAGAGCATCCCCTGGGTGTGGTACCCGGTGTCCCTGACCCACCCAGGCCCTCTCCTTCATCCTCATTCCCCCAATTTTCCCCAAATCCCATCAACCTCTGCCCATTCAGGGCATCCCTTGGGTGTAGTACCCAGTCTGATGCCCCCTGACCCACCCCACATCCTCATCCCCCCAATTTCCCCAAATCCCATCACTCTCTGCCCACTCAGGACATCCCCCTTGGTACCCGGGTGGTCCCCACTATTCTCCCCACTCAGGGCATCCCCCTTGGGGTGGCACCCGGGTGGTCCCTGCTGCTCTGCCCATTCAGGGCATCCCCTGGCTGTGGTCCCCACTGCTGTCCCCAGTCAGGACATTACCCCTTGGGGTGGCACCCGGTGCCCCCTGACTCCCCCAGGACCTCCCCTCAGCCTCATCCCCCCAGTTTGCCCCAAATCCCATCACTCTCTGCCCATTCAGGGCATCCCCCTTGGTACCCGGGTGGTCCCCACTGCTGTCCCCAGTCAGGACATCCCCCTTGGGGTGGCACCTGGTGCCCCCTGACCCCTCCAGGCCCTCCCCTCATCCCCCAATTTCCCCCAAATCCCATCACCCTCTGCCCACTCAGGACATCCCCCTTGATACCCGGGTGGTCCCCACTATTCTCCCCACTCAGAGCATCCCTTGTTTGTGGTACCCGGTGCCCCCTGACCTCCCCCAGACCCTCCCCTCATCTTCATTCCCCCAATTTCCCCCAAATCCCATCACTCTCTGCCCATTCAGGGCATCCCTTGGCTGTGGCACCCCAATTTCCCCAACCCCATCACCCTCAGCCCGGTGCCAGCCTTGTCCCCCCTCCCCATAATCGCCTTCCCGGTGACAATGCCCTGGGAGGTGGCAGCCGGACCCTGGGGGGGACATAATCCCCGAACCCCCAACCCCTACAAAGCACGGCTGGGGGAGCACCGGGGAGAAAATTATAACAGTTTGAGTTCAATGAAGCTTTAAAGCAGAAGGGAAATGCAACACCCGGCAATTAGGGGCGAACAATGCGCCCGGCGCCGCTGCCCAGGTGTGGCGGCCGGAATTAACCGAGCGGCCACGGTGATTTTATTTTTTTTT
>NW_026625493.1:0-8977 GCF_030028575.1 Malurus melanocephalus | reverse complement strand
TGCTCCAGGGGTGGGAGCTGCTCCGGGGGTCGGGGATATTCGGGGGACTGAGGATGATCCAGGGGTCGGGGATGTTCCAGAGGCTGGGGATGATCCAGGGGCTGGAGATGCCCCAAGGGCTGGGGATGCTCCAGGGATTGGAGATTCTCGGAGGGCTGGGGATGCTCTGGGAGCTGGGGATGCTCCAGGGGTGGGAGCTGCTCCGGGGGTCGGGGATATTCGGGGGTCAGGGATGTTCCAAGGGTTGGGGATGTTCTGGGGGCTGGGGATGCTCCAGGAACGGGAGCTGCTCGAGGGCTGAGGATGCTCCAAGGGCTGGGGATGTTACAGGGATTGGAGCTGCTCCAGGGGTTGGGGATGTTCAAAGGGTTGGGGATGTTCAACGGATTGGCGTTTCTTGGGGGGCTGGGGATGCTCACAGGGTTGGGGATGATCCAGAGGTTGGAGCTTCTTGGGGTGTTGGGGATGTTCGAGGGACTGGGGAATGTTCCAGGGGATGGGGATGCTTGGGGGGTTGGGGATGCTCCAGGGATCGGGGATGTTCGGGGGACTGGGATATTCCAAGGGCTGGGGATGCTCCAGGGATTGGAGCTGCTCGGAGGGCTGGGGATGTTCTGGAGGCTGGGGATGCTTCAGGGACTGGGGATGCTCCGGGGTTGGAGATGCTCCGGAGGGTCCGAGGGGACCCTACAGGCACCGAGAGCACCTCCCCAGAGCCCACCCGGCTGCAGAGGCGGTGGGTGCCAGCCCCCCAACCCCGCTGCCATCCCAAAGCCCGTGGTCCTTGTGCTCCGCAGGGCCCCATGAGCTGGGCCGGGGGTGTCACTGCGGTGACAGAACTGCTGTCCCCTGGGCCATGGGGAGCACCCAGGCCAGCTCTCGCTGGGTGCTGTCCCCGGGATCCTCTGGGGCGTTACCCCAGCGAACCCAAGAGCCCTGCAGGGAGCCCGTGGGGGCAGTTTTGGCCCTGCTGCACTTTGGGGCGCAGGGGCTGAGCCCCCCCGGGAATGGGGGAATGCTCCTCGGCCCCATCCYGCAGGGTGGGGAGGATGAGGGATGCTCCTGCACCCTCTCCATCCCTCTCTGAGTCCAAGGGATCGTTCTGCACCCCTTCCATCCCTCTCTGACTCCAGGGGATCGTTCTGCACATCCTCCATCCCTCGGTGAGGCTGAAGGCTGCTCCTCCACCCCCTCCATCCCTCACTGCAGCCCAAGGATGCTCCTGCACATCCTCCATCACTTGGCAAGGCCGAGGGATGCTCCTGCACCCCATCCATCCCTCTCAGAAACCCAAGGATGCTCCTGCACCCCCTCCATCCCTCTCTGAGTCCAGAGGATTGCTCTGCACATCCTCCATCCCTCACTGCAGCTGAAGGGTGATCCTCTACCCCCTCCATCCCTCTCTGAAGCCAAAGGATGCTCCTCCAGCCCCTCCATCCCTCTCTGAAGCCAAAGGATGCTCCTGCACCCCCTCAATCCCTCACTGAAGCCCAAGGACGCTCCTGCACATCCTCCATCCCTCTCTGAGCCCAGAAGGTTGTTCTTCACCCCTTCCATCCCTCTCTGAATCCCAAGGATGCTCCTCCACCCCCTCCATCCCTCGCTGAGCCCAGGCGCTGCTCCAGCCCACCCTCCGCCTCTCGGCGAGCCCGATGAGCTCCTGCACATCCTCCGTGCTCCATCCCGGCGGCTGCGGCGGGAGGCGGTCGCTGTGGCAACGTGCGTGCGGCGCAGGGGAGGGGATGCTCGGCGCGGGGATGGCTCCCGGCGGACAGGCAGCGCTGCCTGCGGCGGGCCATGGGCTCCCCTGAAGGTAGGGCCTGATCCCCGCCTCCCCCGCACCCCTGAGCTCCCCGGAACCCCCCGGGCACCCCGCGCTGGGCCCGGCTTTGAAGGGCACGGCCGGGACGAGGAGGGACCCAGCGCGGCTCCGGCGAGCGTGGCCGGGCTCGGCTTTGGGTGGGTGCATGAGCCGGTGCGTGGTGCGGCTTGGAGAAGGATCGGGGCGGCCCCAAACTCCTCCCGCCGTCCCCGCGGGCTCCTCGGGGTGCTGGGCAGGGCGGCCGAGCCCCGGCGGGTGCCACGGCCGGGTCAGGAGCCCGAGCAGCCCCCCGGGCGCAGGTGGCAGCCGCCGAGCAGCCGCTGCGATCGTCTTCATGCTTGAGAAACTGGGTTAGTGGCGGGGGGGAGGCGGCCGCAGCCTCGATAATTCATGGGCACGGCCCCGGGGGGCGGCGGGGGCCGGCGGAGMCCCCTCGGTGCGGGGGGAACGGCGGCGTCTCGGAGCCGAGGCCGGGATGCTCAGGCCGGCCCTGGCAYCAAAGGACACGCGTGATGAATCCCCCGGGGGGTGAATCCCCCCAGATGTTCCCTCCTGGGCGTGTTCCCCTCCAGATGTGCACCCCCGGCTGTGTTTCCTCCCAGATGTGCACCCCGGCTTGTCCTTCCCCGGCCTCGCACCCCGAACTCTGCCTCCCCCCCAGAGGTTCACCCCGCCCAGATGTGCACCCAGGGGTGTCCAGCAGCCCTTTCCCCGAGCCGCAGGGAGCGGGGGAGGGGGATGGGGGGAAACTGAGGCAGCGAGGAGCAGAAGCAGCGAGGAGGAGCCCCAGAAAGGGAGCTGCTGTCACCAGGCAGCTCTCCCACACAGAGCCGGGAATAGACTCCGGATCCCAGCGCTGCGGCACCAACGCAGCCCCGCCGCCCCCGGCGGGGTCCGGGCCGGATGCCGGGATGCCCGGATCACGTTCCGAGCGGCTCCGGAGGGGATGGAGGCGGCCGCAGCCTCCCCCGCCCTGCCCCGGCCCAGCCCTGGGGGCTCTTCCMGCGGGCAGGGGTCGGGCAGCGACCCCCGGGACCCGCGGGGTTTGGGGTGTTGGGGGGATCAGTTCTCCCCGTCAGAGCCCTGCGCTTGATTTTCGCAGATTCCCAGCACCTCCCAACCCTCTCCAGGCTCCGCTGGTCCCGCGGGTGGAAATTCCCGCTGTATTTCCCTTCCCGAGGCAGCCAGGGGTGGGTGCGGCACCCCCAAACCCATCCCGGGGGTCGGACCGGGCGGGAGGTGCCATCCCCCCGGTAACCCCACCCTGCCGCAGCCCCGTGAGGCGCTCAGCTCGCCCCGACAGGGGCCGGGGGTGCCAAAATCGCGGCGAGGGGCTGAGGAGGGAGAGCGGGGGCTGCCGCGGCCGCCTCGCAGCGGGGCCTGGGGGTGTTCCGAGGGGTCCGTGCCCGCTCTGGCAGCGGGGCAGGCCGGGTCGGTGCTKTTTTCCACCCTCTTTGTGCCGGCGAAGCGGGGAGGAGCGGGAGCCAATACTGCTTCGTCATGATGCCGGCTAATTCTCCTCTTGCCGGGAAAGCGACTGAGCCAGCAGCGAGGTGGGGACAGGCGAGCGGCACCCACGCGGCCACCCCCGCGGGCAGCCACGCACTCCCGCACCCTCCCACCCTCCACGCAGCCTCCCCCGCACGCCCGCCCAGCCGCGGTTATCGGGCGGCGGGCGGCGGGGCTGGCGGGGGCAGATAGGCTCGTTCGCTCGCTCTCTCGCTCGCCCGTTCGCTCGCCCGTTCGCCCGCCCGCTCGCCCGCCCGCGCGCCGCTGTCACGCTCTCGGTCGGATGCGCCGCAGCCCCGGTAGCCCGCCAGCGCGACTCGGTGGCCGGGCGAGCAGAGAGAGCTCAGGGCATCCCCGCCGCAGCCGCCGCGGCCGGAGGGATGCGGTGTCGCCGTCCTTAGGTGAGTGCGCGGCTCGGAGGGGACGCGGACACGCTGGGGACACGGTGGGGACACTGTGGGGGACACTGTGGGGACACTGTGGGGGACACTGTGGGGGACACTGTGGGGACACTGTGGGGACACTGTGGGGGACACGGTGGGGGACACGGTGGGGGACACGGTGGGGACACGGTGGGGACACGGTGGGGACAGGCCGCCGGGGGGGTGCGGGGGGGACGGTTCGTGGCGCCGCTCTCGGTTTTTCCGTCGCCCTTCGGTGCCGCCGCTGTCCCTTCCCCGCGTTGTCGCCGCTGCCGAGGGGGGGTTGGGAGGGCTCGGGGGACCCCCCAGATATTGTCCCCCACGTTGTCCCCCACCTTGTCCCCACGCCCGGCGCTGCCGCCCCTGCTGGGGGCCCGCGGGGACGGGAAGGGCGGGGACCCGAGGGGGGGACACGGGGACGCGGGGACGCGGAATCCATCGCTGACCCCTCCCCGAGCCCCCCCTGCGGCTCCCCGGCCCTCCCCGCACCTCCCCGGGACACCCCCTGTCCCCTTTCCCTGGGGACACTGCCATGGGAGGAGGSCGGGACACCCCAGCCGCTCCCAGCCCCGCTCCAGGACTGAGTTTGTGGGGTCTCAGCGCTGTTTCTGGGGGGGACCCCCCAATCCCACCCCCCCCGGGAAGGGTTTTGATGCTCCCTGGCCCCGGTGGTCGCGGTTTTGCCGATTTTGGAGCATCCCCAGCTCCTCCCGGTCACATCTGACCCCCCCGGCAAAGCACGGAGCGGCCAAATTCCTGTCACCCCACTGCCATGGGGCATCGGGGGGCGGTTTGGGGCGGGATTTGGGGTACGAAGCGCGGCCCCCCCCAGCTTTTGGCCATCTCCGGGGGGGAGTTCARCCCTTGGCTGTGGGCGAGCAGGGTGGGTGGCCAGGCTGGGCTAATTCCAGCCTCTCCCAGGAAAACCTGGGCCACCAAGTGCSACCTCGGGACCCCCCGGCCGCATCCCCGCTGTCCTGTCCCCTGCCAGGTGTGCCACCGCCCCATGCCCGGTATTGGGGTGCCCAGGGCCCTCCCACATCCCAATACTGAACATCCCATGGGGCTGATGGCAGGGCTGACAGAACCGGGGGGGTTTTTGGGGTCCGGGGACACCCCCAGACCCGCAGCGGGAGCYCCGGAGGGCGCGGCCTGCGCACACACCCCCAGCGGGTCCCTCCGCGTGCGGGATGAGCAGGCTAATCCCACTTTAATCCCGGATTACGAGCCACGTGAGCCGCGGCCCAAAGCGGGCTGCAGCGTGGCCATCGGGCCAGGGGGGACGGCCACGGACCCCCCTGAACTCCCGGGAAATTCGGGGTTCAGACCTCGTACCGCCCCCCTGTAAACCTCGCAGCCTCTTGGCAGGGCCGGGGGAGAGCGGGCTCGGCCCAGATTGCACGGATGGGAGGAAACGAGGAGGTGGAAATTCCTCCTTCACCTCCATCCGCTCCGGGATGGGGTGGGCGGGTTGTTGTCACTCCCCCCACCCCCGCCCCAYGCACAYCTTCCACCRGGGAAACTGAGGCACGGAGCATCCCYCTGCCCGCGCCCTCCATCCCGCCCATGGAAAATCGCCCCGGGAGCCAGGCGCTGGCCAGCTGGTGGCTTTTAAGGCCACCGAGGTCCCTGAGCTGGGTGCAGCGGCACGGAAGCGATGGGCTGTCAATAGCCACGGGCTCGCTGCCGCTGCCGGGAGATTCTCCCGAGGGGATGGGAACGGGAGAAACAGGACAAAGGAGGAACCGGACACCGGGTCGGGGACACCGCGGGGCTCGTCCCTGTCGCGATCAAGTTGCCGCTGGGGCCCCGCGTGTGACCGTGCCTCGGTTTCCCCGGCGAGCGGGGAGGATGCTCCGGGTCTGGGCTGCGCGGTGTTTGTTTGGAGGTTGCGGTGGGAGGAGGAGGAGGAGGAGGAGGAGGAAGCACCGGACACCGTTCCCAGAGCTGGCGGGAACCGTCTGTTCAGGGAACTTGTGACCCCGCGTGTCCCCCGCTGTCACTGCTGGCCGGGAGCCGGGAAAGCCGCGGGATCGTTCTGGTGTTGGTGCCCCGCTCGAACGGCCGGGAAAGTGAGGATGAGGAAGAGAGTGACAGGAGGAAGGCGGGGGGACCCCTCCCGCTCCCCCKCCGGGGTTTGGGGGGGTTGTCGCTGCCTGGCCCCTGGCCCGGCGCCGGGCACTGATGGCTTTGGCGGCTGTGAAAAGTCAAATCCGGATTTCCTCGGGGTGGGGAGGGGAGAAGCGGCCTCTTCCCGCGGCAGCGCGGCCCCGGCCACGGCCCCCCCGGCACGGGGCGGGGACCGGCACCCCTCCGCTCCGGTGAGCCCCGCCAGCTCCTGTCCTGTCCATCCMTCCATCCATCCATCCTTCCTCCAGCTCTCTCCCTTTTTCCACTCTCCCTGCCCAGCTCTTTTCCTTCCTCTCTCCCGCGACGCGCCCTGGGTCCCCTCAGCATCGCCACACGGTGCGTGTCCCCCACCTCCTGTCCCCTCTCCCGGCCGGGAAAATCCCAAACACGCCGAGTTCCCGTTATCTGGGGACACGCGCGGGTCCTGGCAGCGGATCCGCGGGGAGATTGGAGGTTGCCATGGGGAACGCGGCTGCCATCGGGGCGGTGGCTCCCTGCCTGCGCCAGATAAGCCGTGCCTGCGTCCCCCGGAGCGCCGGGAGAGGGGGGAGAACCGTGACCGAGGTGGTTGTGCAGCCCTGGCACTCCTGGCCGGTTTGGTGGCGTCTCTCCTCACCCCTGGCTCGGGTTTGTTTTCCTTCCCCGCCATCGCCCGCATCTCTCCATCCCCGCACCCTCCCTCCCTCCCTCCGCTGCCGTTCTCCGCCATCGCATCCATCTGCTCGCTGTCACCGCGTCCCCGCCGGTGTCCCGAGCGCCCCGGAGCGCCACCGGGGGCGGGGGTCGACGCTGGCTCGGGCGCTGGAAAGTGTGAGCTCATGGATGTGCCCGCCCGGACAATGCCACCCTTGTGCCGCGCTCGGTGCCCGTCCCACCGGGCCCGGATCCCTGGGGAGGGCTGGGAGGTGCTGGGGGTGGGGTTCAGCCGGTTAAACCCCGCTCCCCGTGGCAAATTTGGGGGTTGTTTGTGGCAGGGGGGGTCTCCAGGGAGCGGAGGTGGAGCTGCCGGCAGAGCTCTCCCTCATCCCGGCTCTGGCAGCCGGGGGATGCTCGCGGATTTCTCAGATCCGCTCCTGCTCTGTCTGTGCATCCCACGGGAATGGGATCTGCGCTTCCTGGGAGCCGTGGGGCCGGGGGACAGCAGRGTTGGGGTCCCCAAAGGAGGTGCCACCCCCTCAGCCCCATGCCCGTGCGGAGTTGGGGTCCCCAAAGCCTCGTGCTCGTGCAGGTTTGGGGTCCCTAAAAGCAATGCCACCCCCTCAAGTCCCGTGCCCTTGCAGGATTAGGGTCCCCAAAGGAGGTGACAGCCCCTCAACCCCATGCCCGTGAAGAGTTGGGGTCCCCAAAACCCCGTGCCCGTGCAGGTTTGGGGTCCCTAAAAGCGATGCCACCCCCTCAAATCCCATGCCCGTGCAGGGTTGGGGTTTCCAAAGCCCCTCAGCCCCGTGCGGGGTTGGGGTCCCTAAAAGCAGTGCCACCCCTCAGCCCCGTGCCCGTGCAGGTTTGGGGTCCCTAAAGGAGGTGCCACCCCTCAATCCCGTTCCCGTGAAGAATTGGGGTTCCTAAAGCCCCGTGCCCGTGCAGGGTTGGGGTCCCCTCAGCCCTGTGCCCGTGTAGGGTTGGGGTCCCCAAAGCCCCGTGCCCGTGTAGGGTTGGGGTCCCCAAAGGCGGTGCCACCCCTCAGCCCCGTGCCTATGCGGAGTTGGTTCTCACAGCAGCTTCTGTCGCTGTCACCGCTTTGTCACCTCGCACGAGGTTTCCCTCTCTTTCCTTCTCTGAAAGGAGAAGTTTKGAGGAGAATGGGGAATTTTCCCCTTTGTGCGCGGCATTGTGGGTTTAGAGCCCGGGCGGACCSGGGGGCTGAGCGCAGCATCGCCCGTTCCGCTGCCGCTGGAGCCTTCTGGAGGCCGCGGGACAAAAGGGCGTCACCGCCGCTGCTCCGCTTTGCCAGCACCGTCAGCAGCCACCGGGCACACCCGGGGGACACGCGGCAGGCGCGGGGACAGCGCGGGGACAGCGCGGGGACATCATCAGGACAAGGGGGACCTCCGCCACCCCGCCAGTCACCGTCACCTCTCTCCTCTCCCTCGCAGGGCGAACACCCGAGCCCCAGCCCGGCGCCGGCGCCCAGAGGGATGTGGAGCCACAGAGGCAGCGGTGAGCGCGGTGTCGCACGCCTGTCCCCTGTYTGGGTGACAGTGCCATCCCCTGGCACAGCCTGTCCCGCTGCCAGCACGGCGGTGTGTGGCACTGGGGATGTGCCAGCCTCGTGCCGCTTTAGGGCACGGTTTTGGGGTGCTGGAGGGTGCGCCCCCCACCCCGGGGGTGCCCTGTGCCCACCCCGGCAGTGCCCGAGCCCCTCTTTGTCCCCRCAGGACCCTGTGACTGACACAGCCCCGCCAGCCCGCAGCTGAATGGAAAGACTGCAGAAGGTAAAGATGGGGCGTGGGGAGGGTCCTGGGGGTCCGGGGAGGGTCCTGGGGGTCCGGGGAGGGTGCTGGGGGTCCGGAAAGGATGTTGGAGGTCCAGAAAGGGTGTCGGGGGTCCGGGAAGAGTTTTTGGGATCCAAAAAGGGTGCTGAGGGTCCGGGGAGGTTGTTGGCGGTTCGGAAAGGGTGTTGGGGGTCCAGGAAAGGATTCTAGGGGTCCATGAAGGGTGGAAGTGTCCACACACCCATGGAAGGGTGTTGGGGGTCCAAAAAGGGTGCTGGGGGTCTGAGGAGGGTCCCGGGGGTGTTGAAGGTCTGGACAATATTCTGGGGGTATAGGGAAGGGTTCTGGGGGCCCAGAGAGGGTGCTGGGGTTTCGTGGAGGGTGTTGGGGGTCTGGGAAGGGTTCTAGGGGTCCAGAAAGGGTGCTGGAATACAGAATAGGGTGTTGGGGGTCCGGGAAAGGCGTTGGGGGTGCTGAAGGTCTGGACAGTGTTCTCGGGGTACAGGGAAGGGTTCTGGGGGTCCGGGCAGGGTCCTGGGAATCCAGGGAAGGTGTTTGGGGTCCAGGGAAAGTGCTGAGGGTCCAGGAAGGGTGTTGGGGGTCCAGAAAGGGTGTCGGGGGTCCGGGAAGGGTTTTTGGGGTCCAGAAAGGGTGCTGAGGGT
>NW_026625492.1:5585-11324 GCF_030028575.1 Malurus melanocephalus | reverse complement strand
TGGGCTCATTGCTGTCTCACAGAATCAGGAAGGTTGATTTCAGCGGTACAACCTTTCTCCCTCATTTTAAACTGAGTATTTCTGAACTTCCCTTTTACAATATACATATATGTTTATAAGAAGTTAACAGCTGTGCTTCATTTTAGCCCAAATCCAATTAGGATTGTGCACATCCCCAGACATTCCTCTGAAGGAGTGGGAATTAGCTCGTGCACCCTGCCATGAACACATTTACCCTCATACTTCAAAATAACTGACCTGTTTTTGACCCAATCCTCACATTATCTGCATGTGGGAAGCGACATACTACATTTCACATTTTCACCGTGCAATTCATAAGCGGGCACAGCCATTCTCAGATTTTCCAAAGGGACACCCAAATCCAATCTAAACGCCTGGAATTTACCCATTGTTTTTCTTTTATACATAYAAATAGCTGCATTTCCATTCACTCTTTGTTTCTCATTTTCATTTTGTTCTAATATCTGCATGTAAATGTCTGAAAATAGCATCTGTAATTGAAGATTATGAAGTATAGCCAGCTCCTGACAGGCTGCTAAGGAAGATGGATTATCCTCATTTTTCTGTAAATTTTGTCAATTTTGGAATTCATAAGCTATCAACACTGATCAGAATGTGCCCGCACAGCTGTGTCAAAGCCCAGCACGGGGCAGGGGCACAACTGCAGGAATCCTTCCTGACTGCCTACAAACCACTCACACTGCCCCCTCCACCCCTGAAAAAAAAAAAAAAATAAAAAAAAAAAATCAAATAAATAAGCAAATTGAAAGTACGCAAATTCTCTGGTGCGCCAATTCGGTTCACAAAGCACAATTTATTGTGTGTTCTCTCTTTTTATTTATCCCTAAGTAGTAAACACGATTTCCATTCAGGGGGTTCGTTATGTTCCACTCCTACCAGACAATCACAGCACACTTGAGGCAATTGTTTAGCCTCTTCCTCTCAATTTTCCCATTACTGGGAGTAAGTACTGTTGGGACTCTTTAATAGCCCGACTGCAGCCCATATCAATAACAGATGAGGTTTAATCGTCCAACACAAAAATTATTTAGGCTCAGTAAGGACATTCAATGTCATTTGCATAATGGCATTTCTATCCTGAGCACCTAACCCATCGTGCATAAACAAGGCCCTGGGACCATAAATAATAATAAATCATGACGTCCACACTGCTCTTGCTGTAATAGGAGCCTCTCCACACAGAAATTATTTCAGCAGGAAACGGGCGCTATAATTCTAAAGACATGTGGCGCTGCTCGGGGCAGTAAATCACACTCACACGCGTGCACGTGGCCCTGGTCAGCAGCAAAACCCCACAGAGCTCTGCCCACGCTGCTGATGGGATTGTTTTTATCGCTGTTCCTCACTCTGAGCTGGCAGGCTGAACAAAAGCAGCGTGGAGCAGTGCCTGGCACATCCATGGAGCTGAGACTCTGACAAATACAATCCTTGGTGCCTGCTGTCCCTGGATCTCTCTGGGAGGGTCTGGTGGGGACACAGCACACACCTGCAGATGCTCAGGGGTGTTTCTGCAGTCCCCAAAGCCCAGCAGGGGCAGAAATGGCCAGTGGACTCTCTGAGAATCACAAATCCTCGAGGACAGAAAATCCCTGCAAGGTTATTGAGTCCAGCAGTTAACACTGCCAAACTGTGTCCTCAAGAGCCATAAACGTCCTCTGCTTTTCAAACACAAACTTCCACCAAAAACCGTGGTAGAGCTGCCCAAGAGAAGCAAACCCAGAATGAGCAGAGGTGGCGTTCCAGATTCCAGCCCCACCTGGACACAAACAACTGCCTGGATGAACAGAACCAGCAACACCACACAGGGACAGCAGCCACCTCTGTTCCCACCAGGATGTGCTGATTTCCACACCACCCATGGATCCTGAGCAGCTCTGTCMCCTCTCTGTGTGAGCTCTGCTTTGTCCTGCAGGGCACTAAAGGATGGGATGGCTCAGCTGATCAGCCATGCCACCACCCTGACCAGCACTGCCCAGTCCTGCACTGCCACCTCCTCTCTGTCCCACACCAGAATCTCCCGGCTCTGGGCACTGGGAAAAGCACAAAGTCCAAAATGTGTTTTGTAGGAGCCTGCTCTGGTTCCAGCCTTTCAACACCTCTGACTGCAGCTGCCCCAGCCCCTTCAGCCTCTCCTCTCCACCCTCCTCATCCTCTGGGTCCCTCACTCGCTCCTCTCCTGCTTTCCCCAGACTCACATGGGGTGTTTTCCTCTTCCCCTCTCTCTTTGGGGCTCCTCTCACCCCAGCCCCAACTCTCAGCAGCTTCCACCACCCCATCTGCAACCCTAAAACAAAGCACGAGACGTACAACTGAGATAAACCACAACACTACGTGCCCTGGTGGAGAGGCAGTTTGGTTTTTGTAAACCCAGCACGAAATTTATTCTTTTATGCCTCTAATTACTACAAGATATTGTAAAAATGTGCTGTTTATCAGGGCAGGAACTGGATGCTTTCCCCTTAACGCCGACAATTTCAGCCAGAGGAAGAGGGAAAGGCACAATTCTCCATCAGAATTCTCCATCCAAAGCTCCACTGAAGCACCAGGGAAGAGCAGAGCAGAGCAGAAAACACAACCCTCAGCACAGTCTGGCATTTCCTCATGGAGAAAATACAAATCAGAAATATAAATGCACACTGAGAACGGTGAGGTTGGCATTATGGTATTTGAGAATCCTGTCAGAGTATATTTTTTGTCACGTTATGCATTGTGCACAATAAACTGGTCTCAAAGTGGTCGTGGCAGATTACAAGAGTCCAAATCTCTTGGGTTCTTCCCAAAGCTCCTGCAGCCTCTGCAGCAACAGGAGCACCAAACCAGGGSAAAGCCAACATGAAATTCGCTGTTTTGTGGCGTTTTGCAAAATCCMAGCTGAACAGATCCATGTCAACTCCTGAATTTCAAAGCCAAACACCAAACAACACACATTCCTCGTTTTCCAAAATACTTTGCTGTTCCTGTTGGTGCCCCTGGGAGCCTGGTGATCCTGTGAGGGTCAGGGACCTTCTGAGTTCCATTTTTGGGGTGGAAATGTTCCCTACAACCCTGAATTCCCAACCAAATCCCCAATATGGAACTGACCTCACTAAAAAAAAAAAGGAAAAAAAAAAGTAGCAAAAAACCACATGACACAAAATCCCCAAACTTCTCCAAAGTTTTTCTTTCATTTTTCATCTGCACCTGAACTGGAATGGTAAGGGCCACAATATTAAAGCCAGTTTTCATTAAAACGTGTTTATGGAAAATCCAGAAATCTTTAAGGTCTTTTCCTGTCTTCATAAATGCACAACTCTGTGACAGGGAGGTAGGAAATACGGGAAAATGTAAGATCTTAGGAAAAAAAATGCTACTGAAAGGTTTTAAAGTTTTGGARCAGGCTGGCCRGGTGGAATCACCAGCCCTGCAARTGTTKAAAAAAATGTGGATATGGTTGAGARCATGGTTTAATGATGAACATGGGCTGACARTYGGACTCGATCCTAAAGGTSTYTTCCAATCTTAGTGATTCTGTGATTCTGTMAGYACAAATGCTGTTTTTAGGAGATTTATGCAGCACTTTCTGACTGCAAGTCCGTGGAGGTGTGGAATCGGACTCAGCAGGGACTGAACAAACTCTGGGCATGGACAGGGGCAGAGTGACCGCCTTGGACACCTGAACCAGAGTTCTGTGCTGAAAACGAGAAGGGTTTTCACAGGATGGGGGCTGGGGATGTGGAATGGGGGAGATGAACTCGTACTTCAGGCACATTTCAGGAAAACAGAGCAGGGGAACATCAGGGAGTGATGCAGTGCTTGCTTTGATCAGCATTCAGCAGGGATCAACAAACACAGAACCCCATTCATTTTGTGGGGTAATTCTTGAGCTGCTTTTCACCTTTGCTGATTATCTGAGCCCACTGACATCCAGATCTGACCAACAACAGTGTAAAGGTTTCAGGACAAGGTGCTGGAGACTGGGGCAGGACAGTATCCCCATCTCAGGAAAAAAACCTTCTGTCTGCCCACGTGGCAAAGAAATGGGCTCCTCACCTTCAGAAATATTCTTACAAACACCAGAAACTGTCTCCATGCTGGTATAGAAAATAACRCAAAGCAGAGATAAATCAGAGTAGCTATAGGGTGGTGTTTGGGGTAAACAGACCCTGTCTGTGACCCCACAGCCTGCTGCAGACCCTGACCCTCCCCACCACCCTGACAGGTTCACTGAGGGACCCCTGCAYTGAAAAATTATCAGAGATGACAGATTTCAGTGAAACATTTCAGTTCCTATCGAAACATTCCCTGCTGGACAGACAGGCTCAGGCAGGCTCGCTGGTGCTGTGATAATAATCCCTGTTGTGCTGTGAAAATGCAGGAGACACCTGCAACACGTGCAGTGGAAATCACAAACCATCACAGGCACTCAGCATCAGGCASCCAGAGGGACCCGGCACCAGAATCACCTCAGCACCTCTTCCACTCCAAAAGTTCCTATGCCAGAAAGGCTTTTGGGATAATATYTTCAAAATTTCCTTTTCAGTCACAAGAACGAGAGAAGAACCATTTGAACAAAAACAAAAATGAAGKGTCTGTGCCATCAGCAAAATCTCCCACTGGTACTGAGCCTCACAATTTGACAATGCTGAAAATCAGGCACACAATCTGATGGAAATTTCTTACATAACATGATTTAATTTGTTACTTAATCCTGTGTTTCAATTATTTAAAGAGGCCCTAATAACCAGTGAAATACTCCAAGCCTAACAGARCACCTGACAAATGCAATTTTTATTCCTGGCCTCACTCCACAATTCCTGTTCCAGGGTCTCATTCCCTCACAGCCCTCTGAGTGTGACCCAGACTGAGCTCAGCCTGAGCCTAAACCGGGCTTTGCAGGGAAACCATTGCCTCTCCAATGCYGCCCCAATTTCATTCCATTCCATTTTCAGGGTGAGAGGAGCAGGGCTGGAATCATCCACTCCATGTTAATCTGCTGCCTTAGTGCAGGAGCTCACTCCTTTCAGGTTTTGGGTTTTTTTTAAATTTTGGAAAATTCTGCTGCAAACAAATTTTAAGCAGCCACTATTCATCTGAGCAGAGAGGAAATTTGAATTATTCCCTTTTGTCTGCAAGTGCCTTATCTCCAAAATTGCYTTTTGTTATCATTCACACACTGTGTAGGTTGTTTCGTTCAACCCCTTTCTATAAAATGGCAACCCAAAACTGTGTCATTTTTCCTAAAACCCACACTCTGCACTGAGCAAGTGTTCCACACTCCTCAGAGCTGCACACCAAACAATTCTATCATCTCATTCCATCCCTGGTGAACCTGTGCTGCTCCTCCACTCAAACACACTTCTCATTGTGACCACACAAAGGATTTTCTGAGATAAATCATAACAACCAGAACGAGTAAAGGGGCTGGCAGCAAAGTGTCCAAATGACCCGAATTGGAAGGAAATTTCAGAGTTCCCTCAGAGGAGGGTGAGCTATGGGGCCAGATCGGGTCACTGAGGGGTTTTTTTATCTTTGTGGGTTTGGGAATCACCACAACAGAGATTGCTCAGACCCTACAGAGCTCTCCTGGGTCAGCTCATGGCCCCGTCTGAAGTGTTCCCACTGTGCACCCCGTGAGGAGTTTTTGGCTCTTTCTGAACCCCGTAAAGAGTTTGGCTCTTTCTGAACCCCATGAGGAGTTTTTGGCTCTTTCTGAACCCC
>NW_026625492.1:0-4595 GCF_030028575.1 Malurus melanocephalus | reverse complement strand
TCATATTCCATTTTTCAAATGCTGGTGCAAGCCCTTCACCTCAAATACAATCAAACGGGCCAGGCTGCAGTTAAATCAACAGGGAAGTGTGTTTACTGTGAGATTTGTCCCTTACAGGGACAATTTCTGTCTGTAAACTTTTGTCTGCAAACGTAGACAGAAAGAAGGAGGTTGGGCAGTTTTGAACTAAATGGACAACAAGTTCTGTTACATGACATTGTGTGATATTTGTAAAGAACCTGGTTTATTTCTCTAAATTTAAAATATTATTTATTGCAAAACACACAATAAACAAAGACTTGTAATTGCTCAACACCTCAATTTCTCAAATTTCAGAGAAATGTGAGCACTTCTGACAAGAAGTGGATGGATGTTTGAAACCAGGGATGCAATGCAATTCTCTAAGGGGTTTTCTGCCTTGGTGTTTTGGGATTCCTCCTCTCTGGTGGGTCTAAGGAAATTGGTGACAGGGACTCCTCTGCACAGGAGAAGGATTCACATTTGGGAATGCTGGAGGCAGAGACCATCCCCACACAAAGCCACGAGAGCTGGGGAGTGCAGCCCAGCAAACCCAGTGCTCAGACCAGGGGAGGAGCAGCATTTGATCAGCTCTGGTTATCACTGAGCCTTTCCTAACCAAGCTACAGGCACTGGGAGAGCTCAGATTGACTCTGAACTCCCTGAGATGTGTGCTCTTCTCCTCCCCAGTTTGGTGTCATTGCCCTGATGCCATCCCTGCAGGGTGAGTGCAGTGACCCCAGCTCTGCCCGCAGCTCCTCTCAGYGGGGTCACGCTCCCAGGGCACTGCAGACCCCAGAAAATGCTCCCTGTGCCCTTCTGGAAATCCTGCAGCAGTAACCCCATCCCCAGGCTGCCCAGAAACGTGGGACAGCCGGTGACCAGCTGCTTGTGGGACAGGGCACTGAGTTCAGTGGGGTGCAGGGTGTTCCTTTATCAGCCTTGGGGTTATCCCACCTACCCCTCTCCCCACCTGCCCCTCTCCCCACCTCTCTGGGTAATCAAACACCACCATTTCCACTCAGGGGCCCCAGAGAGAAATCCTCAGCTGCCCCTGGAAGCTGCTGGGCTGATCTTCACAAGGATGAGGAAGATGTTTGCTGGACATGGCTCCTGTCACACTCCTTCCCCAGAAAACCCAGTCCCCACAGCCGCAGTGTCACACAGAGCACCGGGTGTCACCAGCGAGGTCTGCTGGGACTGTCACCACCCAACACAACGTGTCACAGCAAGGTGGGACACACACACAGAATTCTGTGCAGTCTGCAGAACCCAATGCACAAAAAGTTGATCACAAGAGAAGACAGAGGAGCAGGAAYGCAGAGAGGAGGTGCCACCAGTGCTTTCTGCTCCTCGACTGAAAGAAAAACCTTTCCATCCAAAAAGAAGTGGATTTTCAGCAGGAGGAAACACTGTGGCGGGTTTCTTTCTTGTTTTTCAATCTTGTTTCTTTCCTGTTTTTTTCTGCCCAAAACTGCCCAAACTGCCAAAATTGCCAAAACTGCCCAAATCTAAACCAGAGCAGAACCAAAGCAGAAGGTGAGAGATCCCTCCCCATCCCCAGCAGGGCGATGAAGGGCTCAGAGAAGGGATTCTGTCCTGAGGAGGTTCAGCCTGTGCAGCACCACAGAAATCGCAGAGGAGCACCTGAGACAGACGCTGGAGCTCTGTCAGACACTTTACAGAATAATCTGATGATGCTGAAGTGGAGAGCACAGCTGGCCACGGAGTCTGGAGGCTCAGAGTGGTTTGTGCACCGAGCATCTCTGGTTAAAACATCTCATCAAGGGGATGGGGTGAGTGCTGCTGTCACCTCCAGGCAGCTGCTCCTCTGTCCCAGTGACACACCCCTTCTGGGGTGCTGGTAAAAACATCAGATTCTGTTTATCTGTTTAGATTTCCCTGTTATTGRAAGGTTCTACCCAACAAGAAAAAACACCTTTTCTCTGAGCCTGAGATTTTCCTCTGAGCAATCCCCAAAGGATGCTCTCCAGTGCACAGAGGGCAGCAGGAGCTGTGGGTGCACCCTACAGACAGACACCCTACAGCACAGTCATCCTACAGACAGATACCCTACAGCACAGACACCCTACAGAACTCCTCAGGGCAGGAGCAGCTCATCCCACATCACCACCCCAACACAGCTCACATGGGGACAGAGCAAACCCCACCACTGAGTGACCCTAAACCAGCCAGGATCCACTGCCCCATCCTTATCCCACAGCAGGAGCACAGCTTTTCCCCTACAGCACAGACATGCTGTCTCCAGGGCAGGAGCTGTGGGTACACCCTACAGACAGACACCCTACAGCTCTCCCCGGAGCAGGAGCAGCTCAATCCGACATCACCCACACCTGACACAGCTCACATGGGAACAGAGCAAACCCCACCACTGAGTGACCCAAACCCAGCAAGGATCCACTGCACATCCTTATCCCACAGCAGGGGCACAGCCTTTCCCCTACAGCACAGACACCCTACAGACAGACACCCTACAGCACAGACACTCCCCAGAGTAGGAACAGCTCATCCCACATCACCCACCCTGACACAGCTCACATGGGGACAGAGCAAACCCCACCACTGAGTGACCCTAAACTAGCAAAGAGCCCCTGCCCCATCCTTATCCCACAACAGGGGCACAGCTTTTCCCCTACAGACACCCTACAGCACTCCCCAGAGCAGGAGCAGCTCATCCCACATCACCCACCCCGACACAGCTCACATGGGGACAGAGCAAACCCCACCATGAGGGACCCAAAACCAGCAAAGAGCCCCTGCCCCATCCTTATCCCACAGCAGGAGCTGTGGGTACACCCTATAGACAGACACCCTACAGCACAGACACCCTACAGCACAGACACCCTACAGCACAGACACCCTACAGACACCCTACAGCACTCTCCAGAGCAGGAGCAGCTCATTCCACATCACCCACCCCAACACACCTCACATGGGGACAGAGCAAACCCCATCACTGAGGGACCCAAAACCAGCAAGGATCCACTGCCCCATCCTGCCCATGGCAGGAGCTGTGGGTACACCCTATAGACAGACACCCTACAGCACAGACACCCTACAGACAGACACCCTACAGCACAGACACCCTACAGCACAGACATGCACTCCTCAGGGCAGGAACAGCTCATCCCACATCTCCCACACCTAACACAGCTCACATGGGGACAGAGCAAACCCCACCACTGAGTGTCCCAAACCCAGCAAAGAGCCCCTGCCCCATCCTTATCCCACAGCAGGGGCACAGCCTTTTCCCTTACAGCACAGACACCCTACAGCACAGACACCCTACAGCACAGACACCCTACAGCTCTCCCCATGGCAGGAGCAGCTCATCCCACATCACCACCCCAACACAGCTCACATGGGAACAGAGCAAACCCCATCACTGAAGGACCCTAAACCAGCCAGGATCCACTGCCCCATCCTTATCCCACAGCAGGAGCACAGCTTTTCCCCTACAGCACAGACATGCACTCCCCAGAGCAGGAGCAGCTCATCCCACATCACCCACCCTGACACAGCTCACATGGGGACAGAGCAAACCCCATCACTGAGGGACCCAAACCCAGCAAAGAGCCCCTGCCCCATCCTTATCCCACAGCAGGGGCACAGCTTTTCCCCTACAGACACCCTACAGCACAGACACGCTCCTCAGGGCAGGAGCAGCTGATCCCACATCACCCACCCCGACACAGCTCACATGGGGACAGCAGCAAACCCCACCACAAACAGCAAAGAGCCCCTGCCACATCCTTATCCCAGAGCAGGAGCTGTGGGTACACCCTACAGACAGACACCCTACAGACAGACACCCTACAGACAGACACCCTACAGACAGACATGCTGTCCCCATGGCAGGAGCAGCTCATCCCACATCTCCCACCCCTGACACAGCTCACATGGGGACAGAGCAAACCCCACCACTGAGGGACCCTAAACCAGCCAGGATCCACTGCCCCATCCTTATCCCAGAGCAGGGGCACAGCTTTTCCCCTACAGCACAGACATGCACTCCCCAGAGCAGGAGCAGCTCAATCCCACATCACCACCCTGACACAGCTCACATGGGGACAGCAGCAAACCCCACCATGAGGGACCCAAAACCAGCCAGGATCCACTGCCACATCCTGCACAGAGCAGGAGCTGTGGGTACACCCTACAGACACCCTACAGACAGACACCCTACAGCTCTCCCCAGAGCAGCTCATCTCACATCTCCCACCCCTGACACAGGTCACATGGGGACAGAGCAAACCCCATCACTGAAGGACCCTAAACCAGCCAGGATCCACTGCCCCATCCTTATCCCACAGCAGGRGCACAGCTTTTCCCCTACAGACCCCACAGGGCAGGGTCATGGGGCTGCGCTCTCAGCTGCTGTGCCTGCACCCCACGCCCTTTCCATTGGGAAYGGGTATTGATCTGCTGGCAGCAATGGGCTGGATAATTAGCCAGGAATTAGGGTTTCCATTACAGCCAGGAGGCTGCCCCAGCTGATTTATCACCTGAATAATTTACTGTGATTGAAAGGAAATTAAAACGAACTCCATTTGACA
>NW_026625491.1:11071-12099 GCF_030028575.1 Malurus melanocephalus | reverse complement strand
CTGCTGTGCGCCGGAAATGAAGGGTTCCACTGCTTCCTGTACCTGCTGCACTTCGGGGAGGGACCCCCGGGTGAGGAACTGGGACAAACTGGGATGGACTGGGATAAACTGGGATGGACTGGGATGGGTTTGGGGTGAAAAATGGGGATTTTGGGAAAAAAATTTGGGAATTTTGGGAAAAAATTTGGGAATTTTGGGAAAGAATTTGGGGTTTTTAGGGTAAAAATTGGGGATTTTAGGGAAAAAAATGGGACTGGGATGGACTGGGAGGGACTGGACTGGTCCATACTGGTTTGTACTGGTTTTTATTGGTTTTTACTGGGTTTTTTTCTGTTATATTTTTATTTTTACCATACTATACTGGTTTATACTGGTTTTTACTGTTTTCTTTAAATTTTTTTGATTTATACTGGTGCATACTGGCCCATACTGGTCCATACTGGTTTATACGGGTCCATACTGGTTTATACTGGTTTATAGTGGTTTTTACTGGTTTTTTACTGATTTTTTTAATTTTTTTTTTGTATTTATACTGGTCCATACTGGTTTATACTGGTTTATACTGGTTTTTACTGGTCCATACTGGTTTTCACTGGTTTCTCTCTTTTTTCCCAGCATTCCCCGGGGGTGTGGGCGTGGCCCGGGCGGGGCTGTGGGGGTCCTGGTCCATACTGGTC
This sequence comes from Malurus melanocephalus, assembly GCF_030028575.1. Classification (NCBI taxonomy): domain Eukaryota; kingdom Metazoa; phylum Chordata; class Aves; order Passeriformes; family Maluridae; genus Malurus; species Malurus melanocephalus. The sequence goes on along the minus strand of NW_026625491.1, from coordinate 11,422 downwards.
TATACTGGTTTATACTGGTTTATACTGGTTTTTTACTGGTTTTTTACTGTTTCTTACTGTTTTTTTACTGGTTTTTACTGGTTTTTTTCTGGTTTTTTACTGGTTTTTACTGGTTTTTACTGGTTTTTAGGCTTTATACTGGTTTATACTGGTCTATACTGGTTTTTACTGGTTTTTTTAAAATTTTTTCTATTTTTTCCCAGCATTCCCTGGGGGTGTGGGCGTGGCCCAGGCGGGGCTGTGGGGTTACCGATCCATACTGGTCTATACTGGTTTATACTGGTTTATACTGGTTTATACTGGTTTATACTGGTCTATACTGGTTTATACTGGTTTATACTGGTTTATACT
>NW_026625491.1:7302-8651 GCF_030028575.1 Malurus melanocephalus | reverse complement strand
GGGGGAGGGGCGAGGGAAATAAGGCGGGAAAAATTTGGGAATGAGGGGTTTTGAGGACCGGAAGTGGGCGTGTCCCGACCGGAAGTGGGCGTGTCAAATACCAGAAGTGGGCGTGTTTTGACCGGAAGTGGGCGTGTCACGACCGGAAGTGGGCGTGGCTCCACCCGGCGGCCATCTTGGACCTCACGGGCGCCTGATTTTCATCTCGTTGGGGTTAATTATTGGTGGGGGAGGGGCTTAACGACCTCCTGGACCCCAAAACACCTCAAATTTCCCCCAAAATTTCCAAAAAATTCCAAAAAAATTCCCAAAAATTTTCCAAAACAAAAATCTCATCGAGCAATGAATTTTAGGAGCTTTTATTGACCATAAATGACAAAAATAAAGGTGGGGGAGGGGCTTTGAGGACCGGAAATGATCATTTCCAGACCGGAAGTGGGCGTGTCACGACCGGAAGTGGGTGTTTCAAGACCGGAAGTGGGCGTGTCACAACCGGAAGTGGGCGTGGCTCCACCCGGCGGCCATCTTGGACCTCGCAGGCGCCTGATTTTCATCTCGCTGGGGTTCATTGAGAGTGGGGGAGGGGCTTAACGACCTCCTGGACCCCAAAACACCTCAAATTTCCCCMAAAAAATTCCCAAAAATTTTCCGAAACAAAAATTCCATCAAGCAATGAATTTTAGGAGCTTTTATTGACCATAAATGACAAAAATAAAGGTGGGGGAGGGGTTTTCAGGACCGGAAGTGGTCATTTCCAGACCGGAAGTGGGTGTTTCAAGACCGGAAGTGGGCGTGTCACCACCGGAAGTGGGTGGTCCAAGACCGGAAGTGGGCGTGGCTCCACCCGGCGGCCATCTTGGACCTCACAGGCGCCTGATTTTCATCTCGCTGGGGTTGATTGAGGGTGGGGGGAGGGGCTTAACGACCTCCCAGACCCCAAAACACCTCAATATTCCCAAAAAAATTCCCAAAAAATTCATTGAGCAACGAACTTTGGGAGTTTTATTGACCATAAAAAGAGTGGGGGAGGGGCTTTGAGGACCGGAAGTGGCCATTTCCAGACCGGAAGTGGTCATTTCCAGACCGGAAGTGGGCGTGTCACGACCGGAAGTGGGCGTGTCAAGACCGGAAGTGGGCGTGGCTCCACCCGGCGGCCATCTTGGACCTCACAGGCGCCTGATTTTCATCTCGCTGCGTTTCAGGGAGTAATAAAACCCTTTCCACTGGGCCCAGTTGATGCCGTTGGCGTAGGAGAGGTGAGGCCCCGCCAAATAAAAACCGTTGAGGTTGGAAAAATGGCAGCTGCGGAACCACCAGGCCCCCGAGGACAGCGCCGCGCAGTTCTGGGC
>NW_026625491.1:3556-5837 GCF_030028575.1 Malurus melanocephalus | reverse complement strand
AAAGTCACTCATTGGTCACTCATTGGTCACTCAGGTCATGGAAAAGTCATTTTGGGTCATTTCGGGTCATTGGGGTCACTCAGGGGTCACTCAGGGGTCACTCAGGGTCACTCAGGGGTCACTCAGGGGTCACTCAGGGTCACTCAGGGGTCACTCAGATCATGGAAAGGTCATTTGGGGTCATAGAAAGGTCACTCAGGGGTCATTTGGGGTCATTTTGGGTCACGGGAAGTCTGAAAAATGACCCAATGGTCACTCAGGGATCACTCAGTGGTCATTTGGGTCATTAGGGGTCGTTTCGGGTCATTTTGGGGTCATTTTGGGTCATTAAAAGAACTGAAAGGACACCTGAAGGTCATTCATTGGTCACTCATTGGTCACTCAGTGGTCACTCAGGGGTCACTCAGGGTCACTCAGGGTCACTCAGGGGTCACTCAGGGTCACTCAGGGTCACTCAGGGGTCACTCAGGGGTCACTCAGGGGTCACTCAGGGGTCACTCAGGGTCACTCAGGGTCACTCAGGGGTCACTCAGGGGTCACTCAGGGGTCATTTGGGTCATTAAAATGTCACTCAGAGGTCACTCTGGTCATAGAAAGGTCATTTGGGGTCATTTTGGGTCACTCAGGGGTCACTCAGGTCATGGAAAGGTCACTCAGGGGTCATTTTGGGGTCATTTCGGGTCATGGGAAGGTCCAAAAAGTCATCCAAGGGTCACTCAGGGGTCACTCAGGGGTCATTTGGGACATTTGGGGTCATAGAAAGGTCATTTGGGGTCATTTTAGGGTCATTTCGGGACACAGAAAGTCCAAAAAATGACCCAATGGTCACTCAGGGGGCCTGGAAATCACTCAGTGGTCACTCAGGGGTCACTCAGTGGTCATTTGGGGTCATCTGGGGTCATCAAAAGGTCACTCAGGGGTCATTTTGGGGTCATTTCGGGTCATGGGAAGTCTGAAAAATGACTCAATGGTCACTCATTGTTCACTCAGGTGATGGAAAGGTCATTTTGGGGTCATTTAGGGTCATTTGGGTGATTTGGAGTCACTCAGGGGTCACTCAGGGGTCAATGACGTCATTTGGGGTCATAGAAAGGTCATTTAGGGTCATTAAAAGGTCACTCAGGGGTCACTCAGGTCATTTTGGGGTCATTTTGGGTCATGGGAAGTCTGAAAAATGACCCAATGGTCACTCAGGGGTCACTCAGGGTCACTCAGGGGTCACTCAGGGGTCACTCAGGGGTCATTTGGGGTCACTTTGAGGTCACTCAGGGTCACTCAGTGGTCACTCAGGGTCACTCACGTATTGATTCGTACTGGTTTATACTGGTCCAAACTGGTCTGAATTCTGAACTGGATCAAACTGGTTTTTACTGGTCTATACTGGTTTTTAGGCTCTATACCGTTTTATACTGGTCCAAACTGGTCTATACTGGTTTATACTGGTTTTTAGGCTTTATACCGGTTTAAACTGATTTATACTGGTTTATACTGGTCCAAACTGGTCTGAATTCTGAACCGGATCAAACTGGTTTATACTGGCCCATACTGCTTTATACTGGTTTATACTGGTTTAAACCGGTTTTTAGGTTTTATACTGGTTTTTACTGGTCTGAATCTCAAACTGGTTTATACTGGCCCATACTGGTCTATACCAATCCATACTGGTCTATACTGGTTTATACTGGTTTATACTGGTTTATACTGGGTTTTAGGCTCTATACTGGTTTCTACTGGTCCGAACTGGTCTGAATTCTGAACCGGATCAAACTGGTTTATGCTGGTCTATACTGGTTTAAACTGGTCTATACTGGTTTTTAGGCTTTATAGTGGTTTTTACTGGTTTAAACTGGTTCAAACCGGTCCAGACTGGTTCAAACTGGTTTATACTGGTTTATACTGGTCTATACTGGTCCAAACTGGTCTGAACTGGTCTGAATTCTGAACCAGATCAAACTGGTCTATACCAATCCATACTGGTCTATACTGGTTTTTAGGCTTTATACCGGTTTTTACTGGTCCAAACCAGTTTAAACTGGTCCATACTGGTCCAAACTGGTCCAAACTGGTTTATACTGGTTTTTGGGCTTTAAACTGGTTTTTACTGGTCCATACTGGTTTATACTGGTCTATACTGGTCTATACTGGTCCATACTGGTCTATACTGGTCTATACTGGTCTATACTGGTTTTTACTGGTCCGTACCCAGCCAGTACTCGCCGTCGGCGCGGCCGAAGCCGCTCCTGTAGTCGTTCCAGCCGCGGAAGAAGCTGACGGAGCCGTT
>NW_026625491.1:0-1226 GCF_030028575.1 Malurus melanocephalus | reverse complement strand
TTTTTTGGGATTTTTTCCGATTTTTTTTGCATTTTTTAACGAATTTTTTTAGGTTTTTTTCCGATTCTTTTTGCATTTTTTTCTGATCTTTTTTTGCGTTTTTCCCCGATTTTTTTTCCACTTTTTTTCTGATTTTTTTCCCGTTTTTTCCCGATTTTTTTTGCATTTTTTTTCCATTTTTTTTGGCATTTTTTTGCAAATTTTTTGGGGTTTTTTTCTGATTTTTTTGGGATTTTTACGAATTTTTTTGCGATTTTTAACAATTTTTTTGCATTTTTTTCCGATTTTTTTTCTTTTTTTTGCGTTTTTTTCCGAATTCTTTTGTGTTTTTAAACGATTTTTTTGGAGTTTTTTTTAAGTATTTTTTTGGTTTTTTAAGGATTTCTTTGGGGGTTTTCTTAAGGAATTTTTTGGGCTTTTTTTCGATTTCTCTTCGGTTTTTTCAAGTATTTTTTTGGCTTTTTAAGGCTTTTTCACCCCAAAACCTCTCCCAGTTTATCCCAGTCCATCCCAGTCCATCCCAGTCCATCCCAGTTTGTCCCAGTTTGTCCCAGTCCCATTTTTACCCCTAAAAATCTCATTTTTCGTGCTAAAATTTCCATTTTTTTCCCAAAAATTCCCAAATTTTTTTCCCAAAATCCCCATTTTTCACCCCAAACCCCTCCCAGTCCATCCCAGTCCCTCCCAGTTTGTCCCAGTCCATCCCAGTTCATCCCAGTTCCATTTTTTTCCCCTAAAATCCCCAATTTTTGCTCTAAAACCCCCATTTTTCACCCTAAAAATTCCATTTTTTTTCCCAAAATTCCCAAATTTTTTCCCTAAATCCCCATTTTTCACCCCAAACCCCTCCCAGTCCCTCCCAGTTTGTCCCAGTTTGTCCCAGTTTATCCCAGTTCATCCCAGTCCATCCCAGTTCCATTTTCCCCCCCTAAAAATCCCATTTTTACCCCTAAAAATCTCATTTTTCGTGCTAAAATTTCCAATTTTTTCCCAAAAATTCCCAATTTTTTTTCCCAAAATCCCCATTTTTCACCCCAAAACCCCTCCCAGTTTATCCCAGTCCCTCCCAGTCCATTCCCAGTCCATCCCAGTCCCATTTTTTCCCTTTTCCAGCCCCCAAATTCCATTTTTTTTCCCTCAAATCCCCATTTTTCGTGCTAAAATTCCCGATTTTTTTCCCAAAATTCCCAAATTTTTTTCCCAAAATCCCCATTTTTCACCCCAAA
>NW_026625490.1:11174-11957 GCF_030028575.1 Malurus melanocephalus | reverse complement strand
CGAGGGGGCGGGACCCGACATCGAGGGGGCGGGACCCGACATCGAGGGGGCGGGACCCGACATCGAGGGGGTGGGACCCGACATCGAGGGGGCGGGACTTAGCGGCGCGGTGGCGTGCTCTGCTGAAACATCCCCCAAAACCTTCTGCAAGTTATCACTATGCGCCTTTTCATCTTCTAGCTTCCCCCCGAACTCTCAGGGGCTGCACMAGCGCTTGTAGGGACTCGATCGCCGCTGTATCCTGCAATGCCGAGCAGCCCTCTCTTGTATAGCAGCTGCCAGAGCTGCCCCCAGGACGGCACACACAGTAGATTTTCCCCTCCTGGGTTTGGATTTTGCTTTTGTCCGCAAAACCGAGACCCRGTCTATAATGCTTTGTACGCTGTGCCAGTGGTCCCTAGCCCACTCTAATCCCACCATGCAAGGTCTTGCTCTAAAGCCCTCCAAAAAATCCATTAAGGGAGCAGACGGGTCTCTGCCCTGCTGCCCTGTCACAACACTGACATTCATTATGAAATGTGTTTTCTCGGGCAGAAAACTTTCGGGGAGGGTCACACCTTAAGACACTAAACGCCCGAACTAAGCGCCCCCCAAAAGCACACAAAAAGTTACTAAAGAAGGGGTGACACAGCTTCCTGAGGAGGGTCACACCTTAAAACAACCAGGCACCCCCAAAAGCACTCCTCAGGAGGACACACTTTACGGCACTAAGCCAGCGAGCTGCAGGTCGGGGCTTTAAGCTTGCTAGGAAGGGCCACGCCATAAAAATCACAAAAAAAAAGC
>NW_026625490.1:2995-10226 GCF_030028575.1 Malurus melanocephalus | reverse complement strand
CAGTGTTGAGGCAAACCAAGATTAGAATGGCTCCTCACAAGATGGGAGGAGTGCAGGAAGAGCTTCAGCATCAGCTCCAACCCACGGTGACACCACAGTGCCCATGGCCGAGAGTGGCCCCACCTGTGCCCCGAGTGTGGGGACACTGCCCGGAACCACGGGCAGCTCCAGAGGCACCACAAGGAGCACGTGGTGTGAGGGGAAATCGGGGTGGGCATGGGGACAGGGACATCTGGATGGGGGTTGGGACACATGAATGGGGATAGGGACACTGTGATGAGGACACCGGGTTGGGGACAAAGACACCAGAGTTGGGACACAGCTATGGAGACACCAGGATGGCAATGGGGACACTGTAATGAGGACAGGGACCCCAGGATGGGGACATTGTGATGGGAATGGGGACACCAGAATGAGCCTGTGGGGGCACTCTCTCTGATGGGGTTGGGGACACCAGGATCAGAACAGGGATACCAGGATGGGGATAYCAGGAKGGGGACACCAGGATGGGGACACCAGGATGGGGACAGGAACAGCAGGATGGGAACATTGTGATGGGAATGGGGACACCAGGATCAGGACAGGGATAGTAGGATGGGGACACCAGGGTGGGGACAGGGACACCAGGATGGGGACACCAGGATGGGGATATTGGGATGGGAATGGGGACATCAAGATCAGGACAGGGATACCAGGATGAGGATACCAGGATGGGGACACCAGGATAAGGACAGGGACACCAGGATGGGGATATTGTGGTGGGAATGGGGACACCAAGGTCAGGACAGAGATACCAGGATGGGGACACCAGGATCAGGACAGAGATACCAGGATGGAGACACCATGGTGGGGACAGGGACACCAGGATGAGGACAGGGACACCAGGATGAGAGCCCCCGGGTGGGGAGGGGCACCCCAGAATTGGGGTGCACGGATCTTCTGACATCACCAATAAAAGATCCCCGAGCGGCCTCATCCCACCACACAGATTTGAGGACCCCCCAATGGTTTTAGCCCCAAGGGGTGATGACAGCATTGTCCCACTGCAAGGTCTTGGGGTCACGCTCAGGGATCCCAGTGTGGCCATTGGGTGCTTTTTTGGTTCTCCCAGGCAGGTCAGATCCAGTGCCAGCATAGGGTGCCTGARGGGAAGGGGAGAAGCATGGGGATCCCCCTACTCACACACCGACACCCCCAGACCCGCTGGGGGCTCTGGGAGTGGGGGTTGCAGGAGGAGCACACCAAAATCCTGATCCCATAATCCCAGAATCCCACAACCCCACTCACAATCATCTGACCTGGTTACATAATTACAGCCATTTCTAATTTCTGGGGGACAGGAAATGCACCTCCAGAATATCCTGATTAGCTCAGGGATTTGGGGGGTTCAGGGATCACCCCAAAACCTCAGTCTGGCTATTCCATAATCCCAGAATTCCTTGATCCCACTCCTGAACTTCTGGCCTCATTGCATTATTCTAACCATTTTTAATTCCTGAGAGGGCAAGAAATGTGCCTTTTGGACCCTCAGGAGGTCTCRGGGAGGGGGCAGGGGGCACCCAAAACCTCAATTCCGTAATCCTGGAATGCCTGGATCCTGCTATTGAAGTCTSTGCCCTCACTGTGTGACTCCAATTGTTTTATTTCCAGGGGGGCAGGAAACACCCCAGTAAAACCCTTGGGGGGTATGGGGTCTCAGGAGTTTGAGGCGGTGCAGGCACACCTCAATCCCACAATCTCTGTATCCCACAATCCCATAATCCTGGAATCCCTTGGTCTCTCTGGCCTTGTTATGTWATTCCAACCATTTGTAGTTCTGTGGGGGAGGTGGCAGAAAATTCACCCCCAGACCCTTGGGAGGGGGAAAAAGAATTCAGGGGCTTGGGGGGAGGTGCACAGGGAGCACTCCAAGAGCTCAGTTTTGCTATCCCAGAATCCTKGAATCCCGTGGTCCTTCCAGCCTCATGGTGTAATGATTCCAACCTGTTTTAATTCCAGGGGGTGGGCAGGAAGTGCCCCAATAAAACCCTGATCCCTCTATTCCCTGATCCCAGACCAAAMCCTCTGCCCTCCTTGCATAATTCCAACTATTTTTAATTACCAGGGGGGCAGAAAATGCACCCTCACACCCTTGTGGTGGCAGGGAGGGCATCAGTGCAGTAGGGGACACAGGGGACACCATACAAGACTCAGATCTCAAAATCCCATGGTCCTGTATTTCCCTGACCCGACTATTGAAGCCTCTGGGCTCTTTGTGTAGTTCCAACCATTTCTTATTTTGGGGCAGGGGGCAGGAAACACCCCAGTAAAAACCTTGAGTGCCTCAGAGGTTTGGGGGGGGTGGGGGGTGGTGTAGGGGCACCTGAAAACCCCAATCACACAATCCCATCCTGGAATCCCTCTGGCCCACTCACAGTCATCTGGTCTTGTGTAATTCCAACGATTTTTAATTTTGGTGGGAGGAGAGGGGGAGCCAAAATGCACCCCCAGAATATCAGGGAGGCTGAGAGCTTTGCAGAATGTCTTGGTTTAACACAATTTAAGGGCGGAACACTCTGAAACGAGTTGCTTCCTGTTAGTTTGAACCTATCCCATTCCACCAATAAAAGAAGAGAAATGAGTACAAATAGATTTAAGTGAGAAAAAAAAAGTTTACAAAAAAAAAAAAAAAAAAAAACTGAAAGAACAACAGGCAAAAAATGCTATAAATAACTACTGGATACAAAATTGCTGAATCGCACAAATCCCACAGGAACAAACCCCCAAAACTGCGGAGTGATTCCCACACCAAGATGATGCTGGCCACAGGTGACCTTGTGTATGCAGGCAGAGGGAAAACGGCATTGGTCCTCACCCCCTTATCTTCCAGCAGCAGAAACTCCATCAGGAAAGGTTGCTGGAATCTGCTCAAGGGCCAGAATTGTGGAGGGACATAACCCCATTGCACCACCCCACTGGGGCAGCGTGGACTCAGCATCTTCTCACCCCAGCCTGGAGTGAGGACTTCCCACTCCACAAGGGGCAGACGTGTGTGGAGGAGTTCTGTCTCTATCTTCTCAGCGTGTTAGTAATTTTTCCTTTTTTGTTATGTCAGGTACCCTTTGTCCCGGCAAGTGCGGGGCCAAAGTTTGAAAAGGCAGGTACATGATCAGCCTCAGCAGTTATATCAGACAGGATTATTTCAGAAGGTGTCCCTTTTGGGACGTGTCTTCATCATCTGAATTTTCTCATTGTTCTTCATCTTTTGCAGCCTCCAAAGCAGACCACAGGGAACATATAAACATCCACAGTGCCAGTTTGTTCTTTTCTATTGAAGATGGATTTTGTCCATTGTTCTTCTGGAAGGTCTTAGGACCCGTTCTTGGGAGAAGGGCGAAACCTTTGGAATCACAGGAAGCAATCTGAAGCTCGCTTAGAGGAGAGGGCTGTAGTGGGATGGGCCCCTTGGAAGTAAAAGGAAAGGGTTTCTCCTCATCATCACCAGAGCCTTTGCTGGGCAGGGCATTTCCAGCCCATCTCCACGTTCTCTTGGGCTTTGTGTCATCGGCCTTCCTCGAGTCTCTGTGTCACTGTGGATCTTTTTGTCTGAGGAGCCCCCCTTCAGCTCTGGTGTGATCACCAGTCTCAGTTCTACCTACTCATCAGCAAAGCTGCACTCGAGCACTTCCGAGCATAACACGACCATCTCACATCTCGACCATTTGTTGTCTGCTCACATTTTATGGYATCATTTTGACCTGCAATCACAGAGTTGCTCTCTAGAGATCTCTGTGTGTTCTGGCAGTCATTGCCTCATTCTCTAGGCCTACCATGCTTCTTGAGCACTTTTAGCTTTGGCACTAATTGTAAGGARTCATGTTTCACTGCCCTGTACTATTGTTATAGAGCCTTCTTTCCTTCAGCATCATCAGCCTCTGGCTCACTTTGCACTAAGAATCTTGAGTCCATGAAGTGAAACTACTGGGCAGTTTCAGCTTGTGTCTATGTTATGTTATTGGTCTCTATGTTGTGTTGTTTGTATCCATCCTCTTTTGTGTCAGAGGGCTTTGTTGCGTCTTGATGTCAGTGTGGCTGTTTCTGCCCTAGGAGTACATCACGGGTCTTGGATGCCATAATATCTGAGATTTTTACATTATTATTATTATTAGGTAATTTACATTATTTTTATTTTACATTTATCAGCATTGTTCCTGGCCGTCTCAACAGCAGGGAYTTCTACTTGCATACTTTCTTGGATCRAGATTATTCTGGCATCTTTATACTTTTATTTTTTGAAACCAGAAGAAGCACACAAGATCTTCTCATCCATCTTCCTCAGTTTTGATAGTACCTTCTTTAGATGTCATTCCATGGAGTTCTATATGGAGTGCAATGTATTTGACTTGTATTGCCTTCCAGTTAGGAATTGTGTAGATTTCTTTACAGAACAAAACCAAATTCAAAATACACAGATGTTTTGCATTGTACTACCTCATGTTTGTACACATTGTTTTTTATGTGTRTTTTCCTAAAGCATAAATAAATAAAACTGAATAAACCCCAATAAAGATACCTCGCCCTACATCCCATTTTTGGTCTTTCTTTGGTGTCCTTTATTCTTCTTTCTTTGTGTCTTATATGTCCTCTTTGTTTCTCTTCTCCTCAGTTCTCTCTGTTCTGCTCGTTTCATCTTTTGTCTTGCTTTTCACTGTATTTCTCACTTTGCTTGCCACTTCTCAGTCCATTCCTCACATTGCTTTACGGTTTGTCACTGTTTTTCTCTTTCAAACTTCATTTCCTCTTGTAGTCTGGATGCTCTGTGTCTTTGTTCTTTGCCTTTAGTAACATCTCAGGTTTTCCTTCTCCTGCAGGTGAAATGTTGTCTGCTTCATTCACAGAACACGGCGCCGGCAGTGAAGCGTTCCAGGGCACTGCTTCTGCCAAAACACGCSCGAGCCATGCACTTTCCTTCTCAGCATTACAGAGCCTCACATYCTGCCTCTCTTGTCATCTGGATCTAAATGCAAAGCTTTTCAGCAACGTCTCGCACAGAGAACTGTGCCACGACAACAAGCTTGCCCAGAGCTTGACCCTGACACTTGTGGAAACTTGTGTGTGCACCACATTGATCAAGGGCCAGTCCTCTTCCCTTTACWACCACAGTGCACATTACAGCCTTGCAAGGACCTCAGATCCTGGTAGATCTCTCGAATGGAAAAATGTACCAGGACAAAAACAWGTTCWTCATTGCCCCTTCTCATCACCCAGATTGTGGGGCTGTGTTGAGTCTGGCACAGACAGAGACTAATGCAGCAAGTGCTTCTCTCCTGGCACATTTTGCTGAGCGAGAGCTAGAGGGACACTTCAGACTCTGTGAAGCAGAAAGGGTGTGATTGTACATCAGRCTGAGGAAAAACYGTGCACAGCACWYTGTGGATAAGTGCAGCAYGCACGCTGAAAAGCAGCAAAGCTGAATGCCATCAGAGGGCTCCAGTTCTGTCTGGCACATATCAGGTGAAGAATGAAGCTGAGAGCACCATGTGTGTGCACACTGTACCAAATTGCCAAAGTCCAGCCAAAACCTCGTTCACAATCAGWGTCAGATGAGAATTCTCCTGCTGCTTCAACATGTATATCCCCCACATTGAACTCCACCACACAACCTGGAGATACGCACTTTCACACACCTTCAGGGTTACACAGCTGGTCCAAGCAGCTCTATCACCAGAGAGAAGTAAGCATCAAAACAGAAAGAGCTCCTAAATCACTCATTTCTCTTAGGAGCCTTTAAACTACACAAAATATRCTACGCCTCTTCTCAGACAGACATTCCTTCACATTTTTCACTCTCACAGCTCTTCTGCCAATATCCAGCAGCTGCTCCCATCAAATAGGCTCTAGAAGAAAGAGCCAGTGCTGGCTGCACCTTCCCCTTGTGACATGCCAGCCAACTAAACACACTTCTTCACTATGCGTACCTTTTCAGCATGTTCTCAAGTCATAGTTTTTGTATCTCTGCATCTACAGCTAAAGAGAATTGTTTCCGTGTGGGRCTCAGACAGGAATATGTACCAGCACAGGAAGCTGTCATGGATGCTCCTCCTTACATCTGATAATTTGAAATCACCAGGCAATCCAATGCTCCTCCTGCAGTCTGCACACTGTGCACACAACAGGGTGCTCTGCAGGTTTGTTCTCAGCCTTATGAAGCATCACACCTTTCATTCTCCCAGAGTACAAAGTGGCCACCTATTTCTCACACAGAATATATTTGTACATGGAAGTACACGGACATGTTGGTCTCTGCAAATTTGAAAGTGCGTGATCCTGCTTGAAGCCRAGCAGAAAATTGCAGAGCAGTAGAAACTGCAGTTCATATGATACAATAGGAAAAGGCATCCCACTTGTGGAATGAATATGTTTCCTTGCCCAAGGGTGATTAAGCTCCTAGTTCTTGGTGCATTTATCATTGCGAGATGTGGCTGAAAAATTTTTGGTTTAGATTCAGACTGGAACAGACACAGATGCAGTGGTACATAGTGCTAAGGAAAGTGCATGGCACAGCCGTGTTCCAACAATAGCAGTGTGCTGGGCTGCTCCTGTGCTGGCACGGTGCTCTGTGTGAAAAGCAGGGGACATTTCGCAGTCTGGGAGAAGGAAAGTGTGACGTTGCAAAAAGCGAAGAATGAAGATGCRGAGCACTGGGCTTGTATGAGCATCGTCCAGGCTGCAGAGGAGAGTGGCCGTCACTCGCTTCCCTGCTGAATTCAAGTTTGCAGCTGTAAGCACAAAGTTCAAAGACAGCTATTTGTGCTGTCACATATTCTTTTTTGAGTCCTAGTGGAATCAATCCCATTTAGCTTTAGACTCCAAGAACCCAATGGTAGATGCAGCAGAGAAGGGAAGGACAGAGTGCAGTGGTAAGTTTGACGTGGCAAGAAGAAAGTAAAGTCCAACACTGACTTTTTCTTCTAGAGCCTTTTTCTATGGCAGCAGTTGCTGGACATTGTCAACAGAGCTGCAAGAATGGAAAATGTGACAGCAAGTATCTGAGAAGGAAGGTACCCACCTGCAGTGCTTTGTGTGCTGTTTCACTGTTGTGGAAAGAAGGGGTGATTCAGGAGCATCTTCTGCTTTGATGCCTCTTTCTGTGTGAGCTTTAGCTGCATGGACACTGAAGGTAGAGGGAAGTGCTTTCCTCCAGGTTTTGTGATGGAGTCCAACAGCTGTGAGTTACTTGTTGAAGCAGCAG
>NW_026625490.1:0-1349 GCF_030028575.1 Malurus melanocephalus | reverse complement strand
GAAGGGATAATGAAGACCAGCACTGGCTTTTTGTTCTTGGACTTTTCCCTTGCAAGCAGCTGCTTGACTTTTGAAGGGGTTTGGGATCAGCGAGAGTGAGAGGGCAAGATGGGSAGCTTGAGGGAAAGTGCATATGTCSACGGAGATGGATGCAGTTCTGTAGGTGAGAGTTATGCTGAGTAGTGAATCACACATAAATGGTTCTAAAAGGAAGAGATTATGCTGGAATTTCCTGTTCTTTTGCAGCCTATAAACTGCACAGCCTTCCCCGCTCGGTGCAGGATCACTTTCTGTCGGTCTTCAAGAGTCAGGATGCACAGCGGAGCTCTTCCACGAGTGCTCGCACACKAACGGGGKCGGGCCAGAAAAGCGCTTGGGTTTTACCGGGGCACCGGCAGCGCTCATCARAATCACCACACGATGGAGATGTCGACCTGCAAAAGAACGATGCGCCCCGAGCCCGGCTCGAACCCAKCCCAAGGGCGCAGCCGAGCTACAAACATCCCTGCCCTCAAATCAACTGTGCAGGACAAAAAGATTGCCTGATATTCCCCTTCCAAGTGTAAACTCTTATTTGCATCACACTCAAACGGCGACACGAACTCCTATGGCCTCGCAATTCCTTTCCCTCTAGCAGAGTCTGGACACAAATTTGAAAACATCCAGCAGAAMCAGCTCACAGAAGCGGCCGCTGAGAAAGCTCTTTCTGCCTACAACTCCAGCTGCACCCATGGAACTGCCAGCACACRCTCTGCTGTTGGCACTTTCCTTCTCAGCTCTAGGCACCATCCCAATCCTTCAGTCTCACACAGTCAGCGTCCAGTCAGATCCGGCACCAGGGACTGCTCACACACTAAAGGGACCAGGACAACAAGCTCAACAGCCTGGTGTKTGCRTTCCCACTGACACTTTAACAGGTCTAACCCAGAGAACTGCTTATTGACAAAAGCCTTTAAATTCACTAAGAGCACCCAATGTGCACATCAAAGTTGCTTTCTTTGCCAAAGAGAGGAACTACGAACCCATGTCCAAAGAAATGCCATCCCCTCCTCCAAAATACAAAACATCTGGTGACTGATCCATGCAAAGGTGGCACAACACTGTTCCTGGGCATTACCTGCCCRGGGCACTAGACCAGATGCACACACCAAGACTRAGCAGAGCAGCTTACCTTGTCCAAAAGATGTGTGCTGCCAGAATTTTTTCAGAAGGCCACCTCTGAGAAGCAGAAACCACATGYCAAATTGAATCTTTCAGGATTTCCACTTTCCTAAGATGGATTCTGACTCCACAGCCCTACAGATTGAACATGGCAGGACAGAAAGTTGCTGCTACCCTTGACCTCCACA
>NW_026625489.1:9166-11824 GCF_030028575.1 Malurus melanocephalus | reverse complement strand
AATTTGGTGAATTTTGGCAATTTTCGGGTGATTTTGGTGAATTTTGGGTGATTTTGGTGAACTTCCGGTGATTTGGGGGGTTTTGGGTGAATTTCCAGTGATTTTTGAGGGTTTGGGGTGAATTTTTGGTGAAATTCCGGTGATTTTGGTGAATTTCTGATAAATTTTGGGAATTTGGGGTGATTTTGGTGAATTTTCAGTGATTTTTGGGGGAATTTCCGGTGATTTTGGGTGATTTTTTGGTGACTTTCTGTTGATTTTGGTGAATTTCTTATAATTTTTGTGAATTTTGGGTGATTTTGGGGGGTTTCCGGTGATTTTGGGGGTTTTGGGTGAGTTTCCGGTGATTTTGGGGGTTTTCGGTGATTTTTGGGTGAATTTCTGGTGATTTTGGCGAATTTCTGATAATTTTTGTGACTTTTGGGTGATTTCGGGTGAATTTCTGATAATTTTTGTGAATTTGGGGTGAATTTCGGGTGAATTTCCGGTGATTTGGGGCATTTTGGGTGAATTTCTGATGATTTTTTAAATTTCAGGGGCATTTCAGGTGAATTTCTGGTGAATTTTGGGTGAATTTCTGATAATTTGGGGCATTTTGGGTGAATTTCCGATGATTTTTTTTTAATTTCGGGTTCTTTCAGGTGAATTTTGGGTGATTTTGGTGATTTTCTGATAATTTTTGTGAATTTCGGATGATTTCGGGTGGATTTCCCGTGATTTTGGTGAATTTCCGGTGTTTTGGGGCATTTTGGGTGAATTTCCAATGACTTTTTTGAATTTCTGGCGATTTTGGGAGGTTCGGGGTGATTTTTCAGTGAATTTCCAGTGATTTATGGGGTTTTGGGTGATTTTTGGGTGAATTCCTGGTGATTTTTTTGGGTGAATTTCGGGGGATTTTTGGGGATGAATTTCCAATGATTTCTGGGTGATTTTTTTTGTGAATTTCCAGTGATTTTATGGTGTTTTGGATAATTTTTGTGAATTTCTGGTGGATTTTGGGTGAATTTCCAGTGATTTTGGGGGTTTGGGGTGATTTTGGTGAAATTCTAGTGATTTTTGGATGGATTTTTGGGTGAATTTCTCGTGATTTTTTTTGTGAATTTCCAGTGATTTGGGGGTGAATTTCTGGTGATTTTTGGATGAATTTTGGTTGATTTTTTTTGTGAATTTCTGGTGATTTTGGGTGATTTTGGGGTGATTTTTGGTGAGACTTTGGTGTCACTTCGGGGACACTTTGGGGACAATTTGAGGACACTTCGGTGACACTTTGGTGACATTTAAGGACACTTTGGTGACATTGGTGGCACTTTGGTGACAATTGAGGACAATTTGGTGACAATTTGGGGACACTTTGGTGACATTTGGGGACATTCGAGGACACTTTGGTGACAATTCAGTGACACTTCGGTGACACTTTGGGGACACTGGTGAAAATTTTGTGACATTTGGTGTCACTTTGGTGACAATTGGAGACATTTTGGTGACACTTTGGTGACAATTTGGGGACATGGTGACAATTTGGTGGCACTTTGGTGACATTTGGGGAGATTTTGGTGACAATTTGGTGACACTTTGAGGACACTTTGAGGACACTTCGGTGACATTGGTGGCACTTTGGTGACATTTGGGGACATTTCGGTGACATTTAAGGACACTTTGGTGGCAATTTGGTGACATTTGGGGACATTCGAGGACACTTTGGTGACATTGAGGGCACTTTGGTGACATTGAGGGCACTTTGGTGACATTGGTGGCACTTTGGTGACAATTTGGGGACAATTTGGGGACATGGTGATAATTTGGGGACATTTCAGGACATTTCAGTGACACTTTGGTGACACTTTGGTGACAATTGAGGACAATTTGGTGACAATTTGGGGACACTTTGGTGACATTTGGTGACATTTGGGGTCACTTTGGTGACAATTGGTGACACTTTGGTGACACTTTGGGGACAATTTGGGGACATGGTGACAATTTGGTGGCACTTTGGTGACATTCGAGGACACTTTGGTGACATTTGGGGACACTTTGGTGACATTTGGGGACATTCGAGGACACTTTGGTGACAATTTCAGGACACTTTGGTGACATTTGGTGACACTTTGGGGACAATTTGCGGACATGGTGACAATTTGGGGACATTTCAGGACATTTCAGTGACACTTTGGTGACATTTAAGGACACTTTGGTGACACTTTGGTGACATTTGACGACACTTTGGTGACATTGGTGTCACTTTGGTGACAATTGAGGACAATTTGGTGACCATTTGGGGGCATTTGGTGGCACTTTGGTGACATTTGAGGACACTCTGGTGACATTTGATGACATTTTGGTGACAATTTCAGGACACTTTGGTGGCATTTGGTGGCACTTTGGTGACATTTAAGGACACTTTGGTGACATTTGGGGACACTTTGGTGACATTTGAGGACACTTCGGTGGCACTTTGGTGACATTTGGTGACATTTGGGGACATTTCCGGGGTCAGTCCAGGGATGTCCCTGGGGTGGGGGAGGGGCGCAGCAGCGACGGGTCCTTGGTGACATCGGCGGGTGGCACCTGGGGACAGCGAGGGGTGGCATCGGTGACGTCATCGGGGTGACGTCATCGGTGCCACCGAGAAATGGTGACAATGGTGACAATGGTGACAAT
>NW_026625489.1:6503-8691 GCF_030028575.1 Malurus melanocephalus | reverse complement strand
GGTGACATTGGTGACAGCGGTGAGGTGACATTGGTGACACTCACAGGTGACAATAACGGTGACAATGGTGACAATGGCAGTTCCGGGGGGTGACATTGGTGACACTCACAGGTGACAATGGTGACAATAACGGTGACAATGGTGACATTCACAGGTGACATTGGTGACAATTGTGACAATGGTGACAATGGCAGTTCCGGGGGGTGACAATGGTGACAATGACGGTGACACTGGTGACATTCACAGGTGACACTGATGGTGACACAGTGACAATGGTGACACTCAGAAGTGACATTGATGGTGACATTGGTGACATTCACAGGTGACACTGATGGTGACAATG
Source organism: Malurus melanocephalus (assembly GCF_030028575.1). Taxonomy (NCBI): domain Eukaryota; kingdom Metazoa; phylum Chordata; class Aves; order Passeriformes; family Maluridae; genus Malurus; species Malurus melanocephalus. The sequence goes on along the minus strand of NW_026625489.1, from coordinate 8,348 downwards.
GTGACAATGATGGTGACATTGGTGACAATAACGGTGACAATGGTGACATTGGTGACATACCCGGTGCCACCAGAGCAGCAGGTGACAATAGCGGTGACAATGGTGACAATGGTGACAATAACGGTGACACAGTGACAATGGTGACAATGGTGACACTCACTGGTGACAATAACGGTGACAATTGTGACATTCACAGGTGACATTGATGACAATAACAGTGACATTGGTGACATTTGTGACATACCCGGTGCCACCAGAGCAGCAGGTGACAATAGCGGTGACAGAGGTGACAGCAGTGAGGTGACAATGGTGACATTGGTGACACTCAGGTGACAATGGTGACACTGGTGACACTGGTGACACAGGTGACATTGATGGTGACAATGGTGACATTGGTGACATACCCGGTGCCACCAGAGCAGCAGGTGACATTGGTGACAGCGGTGGCAGTGATGTGACAATGGTGACATTGGTGACAGTGGCAGCCCCAGGGGGTGACAATGGTGATAATAACGGTGACAATGGTGACTTTCACAGGTGACATTGATGGTGACAATGGTGACAATAATGGTGACCATGGTGACACTCAGAAGTGACATTGATGGTGACATTGGTGACATTGGTGACATACCCGGTGCCACCAGAGCAGCAGGTGACAGAGGTGACAGCGGTGACAATGGTGACACTCACAGGTGACATTGATGGTGACAATGGTGACAATGGTGACACTCAGAGGTGACAGCGGTGACAATAACGGTGACAATGGTGACATTGGTGACACTCACAGGTGACAATGGTGACAATGGTGACACTCACAGGTGACAATAACGGTGACAATGGTGACACAGGTGACAATGGTGACATTGGTGACAATGGTGACACTCACAGGTGACAATAACGGTGACAATGGTGACACTCAGAAGTGACACTGATGGTGACAATGGTGACATTCACAGGTGACATTGGTGACAATAACGGTGACATTGGTGACAATAACGGTGACAATTGGTGACACAGTGACATTGGTGACACTCACAGGTGACAATAACGGTGACAATGGTGACAATGGCAGTTCCGGGGGGTGACAATGGTGACAATAATGGTGACATTGGTGACAATAACTGTGACATTGGTGACAATGGCAGCCCCAGGGGGTGACAATGGTGACATTGGTGACACTCACAGGTGACAATAGCGGTGACAATGGTGACAATAACGGTGACAATGGTGACATTGGTGATATTCACAGGTGACATTGATGGTGACATTGGTGACATTGGTGACATACCCGGTGCCACCAGAGCAGCAGGTGACAATAGCGGTGACATTGGTGACAGCGGTGAGGTGACATTGGTGACACTCANTGGTGACAGCGGTGAGGTGACATTGGTGACACTCACAGGTGACATTGGTGACAATGGTGACACTCAGAAGTGACATTGATGGTGACAATGGTGACAATGGTGACAATAAGGTGACATTGGTGACATACCCGGTGCCACCAGAGCAGCAGGTGACAATGGTGACAGCAGTGAGGTGACATTGGTGACAGTGGCAGCCCCAGGGGGTGACAATGGTGACAATAACGGTGACACAGGTGACAATGGTGACAATCACAGGTGACAATAATGGTGACATTGGTGACAATGGCAGTTCCGGGGGGTGACAATGGTGACAATAATGGTGACATTGGTGACATTGGTGACAATGGCAGCCCCAGGGGGTGACAATGGTGACATTTGTGACACTCACAGGTGACAATGGTGACAATAACGGTGACAATGGTGACAATGGCAGTTCCGGGAGGTGACATTGGTGACACTCACAGGTGACAATCAGTGACAT
>NW_026625489.1:0-5500 GCF_030028575.1 Malurus melanocephalus | reverse complement strand
GGTGACATTGGTGACATTTGTGACATACCCGGTGCCACCAGAGCAGCAGGTGACAGAGGTGACATTGGTGACAGTGGCAGCCCCAGGGGGTGACATTGGTGACAATAACGGTGACATTGGTGACATTCACAGGTGACATTTGTGACATACCCGGTGCCACCAGAGCAGCAGGTGACAATAGCGGTGACATTGGTGACATTGGTGACACTCACAGGTGACATTGGTGACAATAACGGTGACAACGGTGACAATCGGTGACACTCACAGGTGACATTGGTGACATGGGTGACGATGGTGACAATGTTGACCATAATGGTGACAATAACGGTGACAACAACGGTGACAACAATGGTGACAATGGTGACACTCAGAGGTGACATTGGTGACAATGGTGACAGCGGTGAGGTGACAGAGGTGACAGTGGCAGCCCCAGGGGGTGACAATGGTGATAATAACGGTGACAATGGTGACAATGGTGACACAGTGACAATGGTGACAATGGTGACATTGATGGTGACCATGGTGACAATGGCAGTTCCGGGGGGTGACATTGGTGACAATTGGTGACATTCACAGGTGACAATGGTGACAATAACGGTGACAACGGTGACATTGGTGACACAGGTGACAATGGTGACAATAACGGTGACAATTGGTGACACTCACAGGTGACAATGGTGACAATGGTGACATTCACAGGTGACAATAACGGTGACAATAGTGACATTTGTGACATACCCGGTGCCACCAGAGCAGCAGGTGACAATAGCGGTGACATTGGTGACATTGGTGACACTCACAGGGGACACTGATGGTGACAATGGTGTCACAGTGACAATAACGGTGACAATAACGGTGACAGTGGTGACAATGGTGACAATGGTGACAATGGTGACAATGGTGACAATGGTGACACTCAGAGGTGACAATGGTGACAATGGTGACATTGGTGACATTCTCAGGTGACAATGGTGACAATGGCAGTTCCAGGGGGTGACAATGGTGACAATAACCGTGACAATGGTGACAATGGTGACAATTGGTGATATTCACAGGTGACATTGGTGACAATGGTGACACTCAGAAGTGACATTGATGGTGACAATGGTGACAATGGTGACACAGTGACAATGGTGACAATGGTGACATTGATGACATTCACAGGTGACATTGGTGACATTGAGGGTGACATTTGTGACATACCCGGTGCCACCAGAGCAGCAGGTGACAATAGCGGTGACATTGGTGACAATAACGGTGACAATGGTGACACAGTGACAATGGTGACATTCACAGGTGACATTGATGGTGACATTGGTGACAATGGCAGTTCCAGGGGGTGACATTGGTGACAATAACGGTGACATTAGTGACACTCACAGGTGACAATGATGGTGACAATGGTGACAATGGTGACACTCAGAAGTGACATTGATGGTGACAATGGTGACAATAACGGTGACAATGGTGACAATGGTGACAATGGTGACACAGAGACAATGGTGACACTCACAGGTGACAATGGTGACACAGTGACATTGGTGACATTTGTGACATACCCGGTGCCACCAGAGCAGCAGGTGACAATAGCGGTGACATTGGTGACAGTGGTGAGGTGACAGCGGTGACATTGGTGACAGTGGCAGCCCCAGGGGGTGACAATGGTGACAATAACGGTGACATTGGTGACAATGGTGACACTCACAGGTGACAATAACGGTGACAATGGTGACAATGGCAGTTCCGGGGGGTGACAATGGTGACATTGGTGACACTCACAGGTGACATTGGTGACAATGGTGACACTCAGAAGTGACATTGATGGTGACATTGGTGACATTTGTGACATACCCGGTGCCACCAGAGCAGCAGGTGACAATAACGATGACAATAACGGTGACAATGGTGACAATGGTGACATTCACAGGTGACAATGGTGACAATAACGGTGACATTGGTGACACTCACAGGTGACAATAACGGTGACATTGGTGACAATGGTGACATTAGTGACACTCAGAAGTGACATTGATGGTGACAATGGTGACACAGTGACAATGGTGACAATAACGGTGACATTGGTGACATTGGTGACAATCACAGGTGACAATCAGTGACATACCCGGTGCCACCAGAGCAGCAGGTGACAATAACGGTGACATTGGTGACAGCGGTGAGGTGACATTGGTGACATTGGTGACACTCACAGGTGACATTTGTGACATACCCGGTGCCACCAGAGCAGCAGGTGACAATAACGGTGACATTGGTGACAATTGGTGACACTCACAGGTGGCAATGGTGACATTGATGGTGACACTCACAGGTGACATTGATGGTGACATTGGTGACAATGGCAGTTCCGGGGGGTGACAATGGTGACATTGATGACATTCACAGGTGACATTGGTGACATTGAGGGTGACAATGGTGACACTCACAGGTGACAATCAGTGACATACCCGGTGCCACCAGAGCAGCAGGTGACAGAGGTGACAATGGTGACAGCGGTGACATTGGTGACATTGGTGACACAGTGACAATGGTGACAATGGTGGCATTCATAGGTGACATTGATGGTGACAATAACGGTGACAATGGTGACAATGACGGTGACAATTGGTGACATTGATGGTGACAATGGTGACATTCACAGGTGACATTTGTGACATACCCGGTGCCACCAGAGCAGCAGGTGACAATAACGGTGACAGAGGTGACAGTCACAGGTGACAATGGTGACAATGGCAGTTCCGGGGGGTGACATTGGTGACAATTGGTGACATTCACAGGTGACATTGGTGACATACCCGGTGCCACCAGAGCAGCAGGTGACATTGGTGACAATGGTGACACTCACAGGTGACAATGGTGACAATGACGGTGACAATGGTGACAATGGTGACACTCAGAAGTGACATTGATGGTGACATTGGTGACATTTGTGACATACCCGGTGCCACCAGAGCAGCAGGTGACAATAGCGGTGACATTGGTGACAGCGGTGAGGTGACAGCGGTGACATTGGTGACAGTGGCAGCCCCAGGGGGTGACAATGGTGACACAGTGACAATGGTGACAATGACGGTGACAATGGTGACAATGGTGACACTCAGAAGTGACATTGATGGTGACAATGGTGACATTGGTGACATACCCGGTGCCACCAGAGCAGCAGGTGACAATAGCGGTGACATTGGTGACAGCGGTGAGGTGACAATGGTGACATTGGTGACATTGGTGACACTCACAGGTGACAATCAGTGACATACCCGGTGCCACCAGAGCAGCAGGTGACAATAGCGGTGACATTGGTGACACTCACAGGTGACAATGGTGACATTCACAGGTGACAATGGTGACATTGGTGACATTGGTGACACTCACAGGTGACATTGGTGACAATAACGGTGACATTGGTGACAATGGTGACACTCAGAGGTGACATTGGTGACAATAAGGGTGACATTGGTGACAATGGCGACACTCAGAAGTGACATTGACGGTGACATTGGTGACATTTGTGACATACCCGGTGCCACCAGAGCAGCAGGTGACAATAGCGATGACAATGGTGACAATGGTGACAGTCACAGGTGACAATAATGGTGACATTGGTGACAATTGGTGACATTCACAGGTGACATTGGTGACAATAACGGTGACAATGGTGACACTCACAGGTGGCAATGGTGACAATGACGGTGACAATGGTGACATTGGTGACATTTGTGACATACCCGGTGCCACCAGAGCAGCAGGTGACAGAGGTGACAGTGGTGACATTGGCAGCCCCAGGGGGTGACAATGGTGACAATGGTGACACTCACAGGTGACATTGATGGTGACATTGGTGACAATGGTGACATTGGTGACAGCGGTGAGGTGACAGAGGTGACAGTGGCAGCCCCAGGGGGTGACAATGGTGACAATAATGGTGACATTGGTGACAATGGCAACACTCACAGGTGACAATGGTGACACTCACAGGTGACAATAACGGTGACAATGGTGACACACTGACAATAATGGTGACATTGGTGACATTTGTGACATACCCGGTGCCACCAGAGCAGCAGGTGACAATAGCGGTGACAGAGGTGACAGCGGTGAGGTGACATTGGTGACATTGGTGACATTGGTGACAGTGGCAGCCCCAGGGGGTGACAATGGTGACAATAACGGTGACAATGGTGACACAGTGACAATGGTGACAATGGTGACAATAACGATGACAGTGGTGACAATAGCGGTGACATTGGTGACAGCGGTGAGGTGACAGAGGTGACATTGGCAGCCCCAGGGGGTGACAATGGTGACATTAACGGTGACAATGGTGACATTGGTGACATTTGTGACATACCCGGTGCCACCAGAGCAGCAGGTGACAATAGCGGTGACAATGGTGACATTTGTGACAATAACGGTGACAATGGTGACATTGGTGACAATGGTGACACTCAGAAGTGACATTGATGGTGACAATGGTGACAATGGCAGTTCCGGGGGGTGACAGTGGTGACATTGATGGTGACAATAACGGTGACAATGGTGACAATGGTGACATTCACAGGTGACATTGGTGACACTCACAGGTGACAATCAGTGACATACCCGGTGCCACCAGAGCAGCAGGTGACAGAGGTGACAGCGGTGGCAGTGAGGTGACAATGGTGACATTGGTGACACAGTGACAATGGTGACAATGGCAGTGACACCCACAGGTGACAATAACGGTGACAATGGTGACACTCAGAGGTGACATTGGTGACAATAACGGTGACAATGGTGACAATGGCAGTTCCGGGGGGTGACATTGGTGACATTGATGGTGACAATAACGGTGACAATTGGTGACATACCCGGTGCCACCAGAGCAGCAGGTGACAATAACGGTGACATTGGTGACAATGGTGACACTCACAGGTGACAATGATGGTGACATTGGTGACATTCACAGTGACATTGGTGACACAATGACAATAACGGTGACAATAACGGTGACAATGGTGACACAGTGACAATGGTGACAATGGTGACAATAACGGTGACAATTGGTGACACTCACAGGTGACAATAATGGTGACATTGGTGACACTCACAGGTGACATTGATGGTGACAATGGTGACAATTGGTGACATACCCGGTGCCACCACAGCAGCAGGTGACAATAGCGGTGACATTGGTGACAGCGGTGAGGTGACATTGGTGACAATAACAGTGACAATGGTGACAATGGTGACACTCACAGGTGACAATAACGGTGACAATAACGGTGACAATGGTGACATTGGTGACATCGGTGACATTGGTGACATTTGTGACATACCCGGTGCCACCAGAGCAGCAGGTGACAATAGCGGTGACATTGGTGACAATGGTGACACTCACAGGTGACATTGGTGACAATAACGGTGACAATGGTGACAATGGTGACATTGGTGACAATCACAGGTGACAATAACGGTGACATTGGTGACAATGGTGACATTGGTGACA
>NW_026625488.1:15317-16419 GCF_030028575.1 Malurus melanocephalus | reverse complement strand
CGTGGTGTCACACCGGGAGCTCTTCGGGTGGAGCGTGGACGAGCTGGGGCCGGCGCTGGGCGGGAGGAGCCGCTGCACCGTCTGCGGGGTGTTCCGGAGACAGGCGCTGGACAGGGCGGCCAACGAGATGGGGGCTCACTGGATCGCTACTGGTGAGAACTGGGATGGGCTGGGAGGGACTGGGAGGGACTGGGAGCAAAAAACCCGGTGGTTTTAGGATGAAAAATGAGGATTTTAGGACAAAAACCGTGGCTTTTAGAGTGAAAGATGGAAGGTAAAGGGTTAAAAATGGAACTGGGAGGGACTGGGAGCAAAAAACCCGGTGATATTAGGACAAAAAATGATGGTTTTAGGGCGAAAAATGTGGATTTTAGAGAGAAAAGTGGAAGGTAAAGGGTTAAAAATGGGACTGGGAGAGAGTGGGAGGGACTGGGAGCAAAAAACCCGGTGGTTTTAGGACAAAAAATGAGGATTTTAGGGCAAAAAATGTGGATTTTAGGGGTAAAAATGGGATTTTAAGGGTTAAAAGTTGGACTGGGATGGACTGGTTTATACTGGGAGAGACTCGCAGGGACTGTGAGCAAAAAACTCCATGGTTTTAGGACGAAAAATGGGGATTTTAGAGCAAAAAATGGCGATTTTAGGGTGAAAAATGGCAGTTTAAGGGTTAAAAATGGGACTGGGATGAACTGGGAGGGACTGGGAGCAAAAAACCCAGTGGTTTTAGGACAAAAAAATGAGGATTTTAGGGTTAAAACTGGGATTTTACTGGTTAAAAATGGGACTGGGATGAACTGGGAGCAAAAGACCCGGTGCTTTTAGGGTGAAAAATGGGGATTTTAGAGCAAAAAAATGTGGATTTTAGAGTGAAAAATGGGAGTTTAAGGGTTAAAAATCAGACTGGTTTATACTGGGATGGACTGGGACCAAAAAACCCAATGGTTTTGGGATGAAAAATGAGGATTTTAGGACAAAAAATGAGGATTTTAGGACAAAAAATGAGGATTTTAGGGTGAAAAATGTGGATTTTAGGAGTAAAAATGGAAGGTAAAGGGTTAAAAATGGGACTGGGAGGAACTGGGATGAACTGGGAGCAAAAAAC
>NW_026625488.1:10286-12692 GCF_030028575.1 Malurus melanocephalus | reverse complement strand
GGCCACCAAAGTCACCGGGGACACCACGGTCACCAACGGCACCGGGGACACTGCAGCCAACAACGAGGCCACCACGGCCACCAACGTAGCCAGCTTGGCCACCAACGTCACCGCGGCCACCAATGTGGCCAGTGTGGCCACCAATGTCACTGGGGACACCAAGGAGGCCACCATGGCCACCAACATCACCAATGTGGCCACCAATGTGACCGGGGACACCGCGGCCACCAACGTCACCGATGTGGCCACCAACATCACCACGGCCACCAACGTCACCGGGGCCACTGTGGCCACCAACGATGACTCAGCAAAACCATTGGAAAACTCAACGGAATTCTTGGAAAACCCAATGGAACTCAATGAAAATCCAACAAAACCATTGGAAAACACCAAAAAATCAGCAGAAAACTCAACAAAACCATTGAAAAATCCAACGCAACTCTTAAAAATCTCAACCGAACCCAACAAAAACTCCACCAAACTCACCCAAAACCCAACGGAACCATCAGAAAACCCAATGGAAATCTTGGAAAACCCAACGGAACTCAACAAAAACCCAATGGAACCATTGGAAAACCCAACAGAACTCTTGGGAAATGCAATGGAATTCTTGGAAAACTCAATGGAACTCAACAAAAACCCAACAAAACCCTTCCAAATTTCAACAAAACCATCAGAAAACCCAATGGAACTCTTAAAAAACCCAACGAAACTCAACAAAAACGCAACAAAACCATTGGCAAACCCAACGCAACTCTTAAAAATCCCAACCAAACCCAACAAAAACCCAACCGAACTCAACCAAAACCCAACGGAACCATTGGAAAACCCAACGGAACTCTTGGAAAACCCAACAGAACTCAACAAAAACCCAACGGAACCCTTCCAAATCTCAACAGAACCATCAGAAATCCCAATGGAACTCAACGAAAACCCAACAAAACTCAACAGAAACCCAACACAACTCTTAAAAATCTCAACCAAACCCAACAAAAACCCAACCGAACTCACCCAAATCTCAACAAAACCATCAGAAAACCCAACGGAATTCTTGGAGAACCCAATGGAATTCTTGGAAAACTCAATGGAGCTCAACAAAAACCCAACAGAACCATTGGAAGACTCAACAAACCTCTACAAAAACCCAACGAAACTCAACAAAAACCCAACAAAACCATCGACAAACCCAACGCAACTCTTAAAAATCCCAACCAAACCCAACAAAAACCCAACCAAACCCACCCCAAACCCAATGGAACTATCGGAAAACCCAACGGAACTCAACGAAAACCCAACAAACTTCAACAAAAACCCAACGCAACTCTTAAAAATCCCAACCAAACCCAACAAGAACCCAATGGAACCATCAGAAAACCCAACCAAGCCCAACCAAAACTCAACCAAACTCACCCAAAACCCAACAGAACCATCAGAAAACCCAACGGAACTCAACGAAAACCCAACAAAACTCAACAGAAACCCAACAAAACCATCGGCAAACCCAACGCAACTCTTAAAAATCTCAACCAAACCCAACAAAAACTCAACAGAACCATCGGAAAACCCAACGAAACTCAACCAAAACCCAACAAAACCATCGACAAACCCAACGCAACTCTTAAAAATCCCAACCAAACCCAACAGAAACTCCACCAAACCCTCCCCAAACCCAATGGAACTATCGGAAAACCCAACGGAACTCAACGAAAACCCAACAAAACCCTTCCAAATCTCAACAGAATCATCAGAAAACCCAACAGAATCATCAGAAAGCCCAACAAAACTCAACAAAAACCCAACAAAACTCAACAAAAACCCAACAAAACCATCGGCAAACCCAACGCAACTCTTAAAAATCTCAACCAAACCCAACCAAAACTCAACCGAACCATCAAAAAACCCAACGAAACTCAACAAAAACCCAACGCAACTCTTAAAAATCCCAACCAAACCCAACAGAAACTCCACCAAACCCTCCCCAAACCCCACCAAATCCCCGAAAAAGCCCCAAAACAGCCCCGGGAATGCCCCGCCGGCGTCGGTCCCGCGGCTGAAGCCGCTGCGGCACGCGGCGCAGAAGGAGATCGTTCTCTACGCGCATTTCCGGGGCCTGGCCTACGCCAGCGCCGAGTGCCGCCACGCCCCGCTGGCCTTCCGCGCCCACCCGCGAGCCCTGCTCAAGGACCTGGAGGCCACCAGACCCGCCGCGGTGGCCGCGCTGGCCCACTCGGGGCGCCGGCTGGCCCTGGGGGCGGCGCCGGGCCACGGGGAGGCGCCGGGGGCTTGCGGGAGCTGCGGGGCGGTGGCCAGCGGGGAGCGCTGCATGGCCTGCGCGCTGCTGGAGGGGCTGGACAGGGGCAGGCCCAGGGTGGCCGTGGGCCAGCAAAGGGCCGGGGTGGCTAGTGA
>NW_026625488.1:6658-10021 GCF_030028575.1 Malurus melanocephalus | reverse complement strand
GGGGGGTGGTGGGGAGGGGAAGGGCATGTGGATGGGCATCACAATGGTGTCAGTGGCCACCTGGATGGGGTCAGTGGCCACCAGGGTGGGGGTGGTGGTCAGGAGGGTGGTGGCCACAACGATGGGGTCAGTGGCCACCAGGATGAGGTCAGTGGCCAAGGGGGCTGTGGGTGCAGGAGTGGTGGTCAAGGGGTCAGTGGCCACCTGGATGGGGTCAGTGGTCAAGGGGGTTGTGGGTTCAGGACCGGTGGTCAAGGGGGTGGTGGCCACCTGGATGGGGTCAGTGGCCACCTGGATGGGGTCAGTGGCCACCTGGATGGAGTTGGTGGCCACCAGGGTGAGGGTGGTGGTCAGGGGGGTGGTGGCCACCTGGATGGGGTCAGTGGCCATCTGGATGGGGTCAGTGGCCAAGGGGGCTGTGGGTGCAGGAGTGGTGGTCAAGGGGTCAGTGGCCACCTGGATGGGGTCAGTGGCCACCTGGATGGAGTTGGTAGCCACCGGGATTGGGGTGGTGGTCAAGGGGGTTGTGGGTGCAGGATTGGTGGCCAAGGGGGTGGTGGCCACTATGATCAGGTTAGTGGCCACCAGGATGGGGTCAGTGGTCAAGGGGGCTGTGGGTGCAGGACCAGTGGTCAAGGGGTCAGTAGCCACAGTGACCCCTGTGGTGGCCATAATGACCTCTCAGGTGGCCACAATGACCCCTGGGGTGGCCAAAGTGACCTCCTGACCACACCCTTTGGTAGCCACAATGATTCCTGTGGTAGCCACACTGACCATCGAGGTGGCCACAATGATTTCTGTGGTAGCCACGGTGATTTCTGTGGTAGCCACAGTGATTCCTGTGGTAGCCACAGTGACCCTTGTAGTAGCCACAATGATTCCTGTGGTGGCCACAGTGATTCCTGTGGTGGCCACGGTGATTCCTGTGGTAGCCACACTGCCCCCGTTGGTAGCCACAATGATTCCTGTGGTAGCCACACTGCCCTCGTTGGTAGCCACGGTGATTCTTGTGGTAGCCACACTGCCCCCGTTGGTAGCCACAACAATTCCTGTGGTAGCCACACTGACCATCGAGGTGGCCACAATGATTCCTGTGGTAGCCACAACGATTCCTGTGGTAGCCACAATGATTCCTGTGGTAGCCACACTGGCCCCGTTGGTAGCCACGGTGGCCCGCGGGCTCGGCCGGTGCGGGTGGAGCTGCAGGGCCGCGCCGGACGCTCGGAGCGACGGCGACTGCGCGGCTTCGGCCACGGCCGGAGGGACATCGGGGACATCTGGGACTTCTGAGGGGAAAAAATGGGAAAAAAACGGGAAAAATGGGAAAAATGGAGAAAAATGGGGGAAAAATGGAAAAAATGGGAAAAATGGGGAAAAAAATGGGAATTTGGGACATCTGGGACTTCTGAGGGGGAAAAATGGGGAAAAAACGGGAAAAAATGGGAAAAATGGGAATTGGGGACATCGGGGACATCTGGGACTTCTGAGGGGGGAAAATGGGGAAAAAACGGGAAAAATGGGAAAAATGGAGAAAAATGGGGGAAAAATGGAAAAAATGGGAAAAATGGAGAAAAAAATGGGAATTTGGGACATCTGGGACTTCTGAGGGGGGACAGAAATGGGGAAAAATGGGGAAAAATGTAGAAAAAATGGGAAAAATGGAAAAAAATGGGGAAAAATGGGTAAAAAATGGAAAAAATGGGAATCTGGGACATCGGGGACATCTGGGACTTCTGAGGGGACAGAAAAATGGGGAAAAACGGGAAAAAAAACGGGAATTTGGGACATCGGGGACATCTGGGACTTCTGAGGGGGGAAAAATGGGGAAAAAACGGGAAAAAATGGGAAAAATTGGGAATTGGGGACATCGGGGACATCTGGGACTTCTGAGGGGGGGAAAAATGGGGAAAAAACGGGAAAAAATGGGAATTTGGGACATCGGGGACAGCTGGGACTTCTGAGGGGACAAAAAAATGGGGAAAAAACGGGAAAAAATGGGAAAAATGGGAATTTGGGACATCTGGGACATCTGGGACTTCTGAGGGGGGAAAAATGGGGAAAAATGGGGAAAAAATGGAATCTGGGACATCGGGGACATCTGGGACTTCTGAGGGGGGAAAATGGGGAAAAAATGGTGAAAAATGGGGAATTTGGGACATCAGGGACATCTGGGACTTCTGAGGGGGGAAAAATGGGGAAAAAATGGGAAAAATTGGGAAAAAATGGGGAATTTGGGACATTGGGGACAAAAATGGGGAAAAATGGGGAAAATTGGAGAAGAATGGGAAAAAATGGAAAAAAATGGGGAAAATGGGAATTTGGGACATTGGGGACTTCTGAGGGGACATCCGGGAAAAATGGGAAAAAATGTAAAAAAATGGGAAAAATGGAAAAAAATGGGGAAAAATGGAAAAAATTGGAATCTGGGACATCGGGGACATCTGGGACTTCTGAGGGGACAGAAATGGGGAAAAATGGGAAAAAATGGGAAAAATGGAAAAAATGGGAATTGGGGACATCGGGGACATCTGGGACTTCTGAGGGGGGAAAATGGGGAAAAAACGGGAAAAAACGGGAATTTGGGACATCTGGGACTTCTGAGGGGACAGAAAAATGGGGAAAAATGGGGAAAAAACGGGAAAAATGGGGAAAAATGGGAATTTGGGACATCGGGGACTTCTGAGGGGGGAAAAAAATGGGGAAAAATGGGAAAAAATGGGAAAAATGGGAATTTGGGACCTCTGGGACTTCTGAGGGGGGAAAAAAATGGGGAAAAATGGGGAAAAAATGGAAAAAATTGGAATCTGGGACATCGGGGACATCTGGGACTTCTGAGAGGAGAAAAAAGGGGAAAAAACGGGAAAAATTGGGAAAAAATGGGAATCTGGGACATCGGGGACATCTGGGACTTCTGAGGGGGCAGAAATGGGGAAAAATGGGAAAAAATGGGGAATTTGGGATATCGGGGACATCTGGGACTTCTGAGGGGACAAAAATGGTGAAAAAATGGGGAAAAATGGGAAAAAATGGGGAAAAAATGGGGAAAAAGTGGGGAAAAAATGGAAAAAATTGGGAAAAAATGGTAAAAAATGGGGGAAAATTTGGGACATTGGGGACAGTGGGGAAAAATGGGGAAAATAGGGAAAAATGGGAATTTGGGACATCGGGGACATCTGGGACTTCTGAGGGGACAGAAATGGGGAAAAATGGGAAAAAATGGGAATTTGGGGCATCGGGGTCATCTGGGATTTCTGAGGGGACATCGGGGACAAAAAAATGGGGAAACAACAGAAAAAATGGAAAAAAAATTGGAGAAAAAATGGGAAAAATATGGGGGAAAATGGGGAAAAAATGGGGAAAAAA
>NW_026625488.1:4901-6648 GCF_030028575.1 Malurus melanocephalus | reverse complement strand
AGGGGGGGAAAATGGGGAAAAACGGGAAAAATGGGGAAAAAATGGGAATCGGGGACATCTGGGACTTCTGAGGGGACAAAAAAATGGGGAAAAATGGGAAAAATGGAAAAAATTGGAGAAAAAACGGGGAAAAATGGGAAAAATGGAAAAAATTGGAATCTGGGACTTCTGAGGGGACAGAGGGGACAAAAAAATGGGCAAAAATAGGGAAAAAATGGGGAAAAAATAGAAAAAAATGGGAAAAAATGGGGAAAAAATAGAAAAAAAATGGGAAAAAATGGAAAAAAATGGAGAAAAAACAGGAAAAATGGGGAAAAAATGGGAAAAATGGGAATTTGGGACATGGGGGACATCTGGGACTTCTGAGGGGACAAAAATGGGGAAAAACAGGGAAAATTGGGAAAAAATGGAAAAAATGGGGAAAAAATTGAAAAAATTGGGAAAAAATGGTGAAAATTGGAGAAAAAATGGGGACAAAACAGGAAAAATTGGGCAAAAATGGTGAAAATTGGAGAAAAAATGGGGGAAAAATGGGAAGAAATTGGAATCGGGGACATCAGGAACTTCTGAGAGGACAAAAATGGGGGAAAATGAGAAAAATGGGGAAAATTGGGAATTTGGGACATCTGGGGCTTCTGAGGGGACAAAAAATGGGGGAAATGGAGAAAAAATGGGAAAAATGGGGAAAAACGGGAAAAAAAAGGGAAAAAAATTGGAATTTGGGACATTGGGGACATTTGGGACTTCTGAGGAGACATCGGGGACAAAAAAATGGGGGAAACAGAAAAAATGGGGAAAAAATGGAAAAAATTGGAGAAAAAATGGGAAAAATACGGGGAAAAATGGGGAAAAAATGATGAAAATTGGAGAAAAAATGGGGGAAAATTTGGGACAGTGGGGACATTGGGGACACTGAAAATATAGGGAAAAATGGAAGAAATGGGGGAAAAAAATGGTGAAAATTGTACAAAAAATGAGAAAAATACAGGGAAAAATTGGGACAGTGGGGAAAAATTAAAAAAATGGGGAAAATGGGGGCTTTGAGACGTTGGGGACATTTTGGGGACAATTTTGGGAGTTTTTGGGGGACTTTAAGGACATCTCGGGGACATTTGGGACATCTGAGGGGACATTGGGGACAATTTGGGGTCCTTTGGGGGCATTTTGGGATTTTTTTGGGACATTTTGGGGTTTTTTGGGGACATTTTTCGAGATCCCGCGCGCTTTATTCAAATGAGCCCGGGGTGGGGGGGGTTCTATGCAAATGAGCCCGCGCGGCCGCCAATAAAGCGCGATTCAGCCTTTCCTTATGCAAATGAGGTTCGTTTGTGGGCGTGGCCCGTTAACCTGCCGCGGGCGGGGCGTAATCATGCAAATGAAGGTGTTAATTATGCAAATTAAGGCGTTGATTATTCAAATAAAGAGCGCGGAAACGCGGAAGCGCGTGTAAATATGGATATGCAAATGAGATGTATGCAAATTGGCGTGTGAAAGTAAGGGGCGGGGCCGGATGTCCAAATAAGGAGCGGGCGGGGCGGCGCGAACCAATCAGCGCGCGGTATGCAAATGAGGCGGCGTGGCGCGAGGGTGTGACGTCACTTCCGTCGCGTTGCCGGTGACGTCACGGGGCGCGATGGCGGCGCCGCGGATTTCGCTGAGAGCGCTGAAAGAACCGCTGGGACTGAGCAGAGGATTGCAATGGGTGAGACTGGGATGGACTGGGTTATACTGGGATATACTGGGAATG
>NW_026625488.1:0-1833 GCF_030028575.1 Malurus melanocephalus | reverse complement strand
ACTGGAAATGGACTGGGAATGGACTGGGAGGGACTGGGAGGGACTGGGAGGGGATTGGGTTATACTGGGTTATACTGGGAGGGACTGGGAGTGGATTAGCAGGAACTGGGAGGGGCTGGAAACGGAACTGGGAACGGAACTGGGGCACTGGGACAAACTGGGAGGGGACTGGGATAAACTGGGAGGGACTGGGATTGAACTGGGATATACTGGGATATACTGGGAGGGGATTGGGGGGGACTTGGGGGGGATTGGGACAAACTGGGTTATACTGGTTTGTACTGGGAGCAGCTGTGAGGAGATTGGAGCAACTGGGAACGGACTGGGAGGAGACTGGGATAAACTGGGAGGGACTGGGAGGGGATTGGGTTATACTGGGAGGGACTGGGAGTGGATTAGCAGGAACTGGGAGGGACTGGGAACGGAACTGGGGCCGGAACTGGGGCACTGGGATGGACTGGGAGGGGACTGGGAGGGGATTGGGAGCAACTGGAAGGGACTGGGATCAAACTGGGAGGGACTGGGATGGGCTGGGAGGGGCTCAGGGAGTAACTGGGCCAAACTGGGAGTGACTGGGAGGAGATTGGAGGGACTGGGACACACTGGAAGTGACTGGGACAAACTGGGAGGGACTGGGAGAGGATGGGGACGGGAACTGGGTAAACTGGGAGGGACTGGGAGAGACTGGGAGGGGATTAGAATGAACTGGGATGGAACTGGGAACGGAACTGGAAACGGGACTGGGGCACTGGGAGCAACTGGGAGGGACTGGGAGTGGACTGGGAGGGGATTGGGACAAACTGGGTTATACTGGGAGGGACTGGGATGGGATTAGCAGGAACTGGGAGGGGCTGGAAACGGAACTGGGAACGGAACTGGGGCACTGGGACAAACTGGGAGGGGACTGGGAGGGGACTGGGAGGATTTTCTCTGATTTTTGTAATTTTTTTTTTTAATTTCCCCAAAATTTGGTCGCAAAACCCCCAAATTTTTTTTTTCTAATTTCCCCAAAATCCCTATTTTTCCCTGATTTTTTTAATTCCAAAATCCCATTTTTTTCCCAATTTTCCCAAAATCCCCATTTTTCTTCCAATTTTTTTCCCGAAATCCCTATTTTTGCTTAACTTTCATCCCAAAACTCCAATTTTTTCCTCAAAAATCTCCTTTTTTTCATTCATTTTCCTCTCAAAACCCCAATTTTTTTCCAATTTTCCCAAAATTCCCATTTTTCTCCTAACTTTTATACCAAAATCATTCATTTTCATCCCAAAAACCCCAGTTTTTTTTTCCAATTTCCGTAAAATCCCCATTTTTTCCTCAATTTCCTCCCAAAACCCCCAGTTTTTTTCCAATTTTCCCAAAATCCCTGTTTTTCTCCCAATTTTTTTTCTAAAATCCCCATTTTTCCCTGATTTTCACCCAAAATCCCAATTTTTTCTTCCGATTTTTCCTCAAAATTCCCATTTTTCCTCAATCTTAATCCCAAAAACCCCAATGTTTTTTATGTAAATTTCTCCATTTTTTCCCCTGATTTTCACCCAAAATCCCAATTTTTTCCCAATTTTCCCAAAATCTCCGTTTTTCTCCCAATTTTTATACCAAAATCATTCATTTTCATCCCAAAACTCCAATTTTTTTCCCCAAAAATCTCCATTATTTTCCTTTATTTTCACCCAAAATCCCCATTTTTTCCCAATTTTCCCAAAATCCATTTTTCTCCCAATTTTTTTTCTAAAATCCCCATTTTTCCCTGATTTTCACCCAAAATCCCAATTTTTTCTTGCAATTTTTTCTTCCAATTTTTCCTCAAAATTCCCATTTTTCCTTCATTTT
>NW_026625487.1:10153-13637 GCF_030028575.1 Malurus melanocephalus | reverse complement strand
TGGGATTTTTATGATTTCAGCAGTCCCAGGGTTTCTCGCAGATCCAGCGCAGCTCCCTCGAGCAGGGATTTGGGGGATTTGGGATTTTTAATGGGTTTTTTTTTTTAGATTTTCGGGATTTTGTGATTTTTGGAATTTAGGATTTTCAGATTTTTGGGATTTTTGGGATTTTTAGGATCAGCAATCCCAGGGTTTCTCGCAGACCCAGCGCAGCTCCCAGGAACGGGGATTTTATGATTTTTGGGATTTTTGAATTGGGAATTTTTGGGATTTTGGGATTTTGGGATTTTGGGAATTTAGGATTTCAGGATTTCAGGATTTTATGATTTTTGGGATTTTTGGGATTTAGGATTTCAGCAGTCCCAGGGTTTCTCGCAGATCCAGCGCAGTTCCCGGGAACAGGGATTGGGGGGATTTGGGATTTTCAATGGGTTTTTTTTTTAGATTTTTGGGATTTGGGATTTTGGGATTTCTGGAATTTAGGATTTTGGGATTTTTGGGATTTTTAGGATTTCAGCAATCCCAGGGTTTCTCGCAGACCCAGTGCAGCTCCCTCGAACAGGGATTTTACGATTTTTGGGATTTTTGAATTGGGAATTTTCGGGATTTGGGATTTCCGTATTTTTGGAATTTAGGATTTTCAGATTTTTGGGATTTTTGGGATTTTTATGATTTCAGCAATCCCAGGGTTTCTCGCAGATCCAGCTCAGCTCCCTCGAGCAGGGATTTGGGGGATTTGGGATTTTTAATGGGTTTTTTTTTTAGATTTTTGGGATTTTGTGATTTTTGGATTTCAGGATTTCAGGATTTTAGGATTTTGGAATTTTTTGGATTTTTGGGATTTTTTATGATTTCAGCAATCCCAGGGTTTCTCGCAGATCCAGCGCAGCTCCCTCGAGCATTTCTCGTTCACCCAACGCCCTCCGGGTTTCATGGCCCCGCACTCCTTCTGGGACCGCTCGGGGTCCTTCTCCCACACGTCCCAAAATCTGGGGAAAAAACGGGAAAATCCGTCAAATACTAAAAATCTGAATCCACAAAATCCCCAAAATCCCAAAATCCTAAAGACCAAAATCCCCAAAATCCCCCAAATCCCAAAATTCTGAATCCACAAAATCCCCAAAATCCCAAAAGTCTGAATCCACAAAATCCCGAAATTCTGAATCCACGAAATGCCAAAAATCCCAAAATTCCGAATCCCCCAAATCCCAGAATTCTGAATCCACAAAATCCCCGAAATCCCAAAATGCTGAATCCACAAAGTCCCAAAATCCGCAAAATCCCAAAATCCTAAAAAACCAAATCCCCAAATCCCAAATTACAAAATCCTTCAAATCCCCAAATTTTCAAAATCCCCAAAATCCTTTAAATCCAAAAATCCCCAAAACCCCAAATCCCCCAAATCCCAAAATTCCAAATCTCAAAATCCCACAATTCTCAAAATCCCAAATCCCCAAAATTCCAAAATCCCTTTAAGAAAGTGGAAAAATGGGATTTGGGATTGGATTTGGGATTTTGGGGATTTGGGATTTTGGGGATTTTGGGGATTTTGGGGATTTGGGATTTTGGGATTTTGGGGATTTTTATGATTTGTGGGATTTGTGGGATTTTTGAGATTTTTGGGATTTTTGGGATTTTTAAGATTTTTAGGATTTTTGAGATTTTGGGGATTTTTAGGATTTTTGGGATTTTTTGGGGGGATTTTTAGGATTTTTTACCCGAAATTGGGTTTTTCTCCGTTGACCCAGACCCAATTTCCCTCGCGGTGCCGGATTTTCACCCCGAGCCAATAGGAATTGTTGCCCTGCAGATTCTCCATCACAAAAACCTGGAAAAAAAAAACAAAATTCGGGAATTTTAGCAATTTTGGGAATTTTTAGGGAATTTTTAGGTCATTCCAAAGCAAAAAAAAAGGGATTTTAAAGGGATTTTTTAGGGAACTTTGGGATTTTTAAGGGAATTTTTAGAGGGTTTTTAGTGGGGTTTTAGGGAATTTTTGGAATTTTAGGAAAATTTGGGATTTTTAGGGAATTTGGGGATTTTTAGGTAATTTTCATGTGGTTCGGAAGCAAAAAAATGGGAATTTATGGGTTTATTTTTAGGAGATTTACGGGTTTTTTAAAGGGAAATTTTTATCTTTTTTAAAGGATTTTGGGATTTTTTAGGGAACTTCGGGATTTTTAGGGAATTTTGGGATTTTTAGGGAATTTGGGATTTTTTAGGGAATTTTCAGGTGGTTCAGAAGCAAAAAAATGGGATTTTTTAGGGGATTTTTTGAGGAATTTTCAGCTCTTTCAGATTTGGGATTTGCAATTGGGGATTTTGGAATTCTGGAGAATTTTGGGATTTTTGGGATTTGGAATTCCGGAATTTTGGGATTCAGGATTTTAGGAATTCCTTGATTTTCGAATTTTGGAATTTGGGGGATTTTGGGTGCTTTTCTGATTTGGGATTTGCTCATTTTTGGGATTTGTGATTTGGATCATTTGGAATTCTGGAATTTTGGGGATTTTGCCAATTTTGGGAATTTTGGAATTTCGGGGATATTGATGAATGAGAATTCTGCGACTTTTGGGATTTTGGTGATTGGGAATTCTGGGATTTTGGGATTTGGTGGATTTTTGGATTCAGAATTTTGGGATTTTTTGGGCTTTCGATGTTTTGGAATTTTGGAGTTTTTTTGATCCAGAATTTGGGGATTTTGGGGATTTTTTGATCTGGATTTTTGGAAATTTTGGAATTTTGAAAATTTTGGGATTTTGATGAATTTGGGAATTTTGGAATTTTGAGGGTTTTTGTGATTTGGGATTATGATGATTTTGATGATTTGGAAATCTGCAATTTTGGGATTTGGGGCATTTTTTAACTCAGAATTTTGGCATTTTGGGGATTTTTTGATCCAGAATTTTGGGATTTTTTGCATTTTTGGAATTTGGGATATTTTGGGGAATTTTTAGGGTTTCTGACCTGCTCTTTCTCGCTGCTCAGCGCCACCAGGTGCGCCCCGAATTTGGGATTGTACGGATTTGGGATTTGGGGATTTTGGGATATTTTGAGGTATTTTGGGGGTATTTTGGGGTATTTTTTGGATATTTTGGGGTATTGTTGGGAATTTTGGGATATTTTGGGGTATTTTTGGGGGTATTTTGGGGTATTTTTGGGGTATTTTTTGGATATTTTGGGGTATTTTGACCCGGATTTTTGGGAATTTTGGGATTTGAGAATTGGGGGTATTTTTGGGGAATTTTTGGGATAGTTTGGGTTGTTTTGGGGAATTTTGGGATATTTTGGGGTATTTTGACCCGGATTTTTGGGAATTTGGTGATTTGAGAATTCGGGGTATTTTTGGGGTATTTTGGGGTATTTTGACCCGGATTTTGGGGAATTTTAGGATTTGTGAATTTTGGGGTATTTTTGGGGAATTTTTAGAGTTTCTCACCTGCTCTTTCTCGCTGCTCAGCACCACCAGGTGCGCCCCGAATTG
>NW_026625487.1:5718-8228 GCF_030028575.1 Malurus melanocephalus | reverse complement strand
ATTCGGGGTATTTTTGGGGTATTTTTGGGCTATTTTTAGGGTTTTTCACCTGCTCTTTCTCGCTGCTCAGCACCACCAGGTGCGCCCCGAATTGGGGATTATACGGATTGAAGATTTTGGGATTTTTCGGATATTTTGGGGTATTTTTGGGGGATTCTGGGGTTTCTCACCTGCTCATTCTCGCTGCTCAGCACCACCAGGTGCGCCCCGAATTTGGGATTGTACGGATTTGGGATTTTGGGGTATTTTGGGATATTTTTTGGATATTTTGGGGTACTTTGACCCGGATTTTTGGGAATTTGGTGATTTGAGAATTCGGGGTATTTTTGGGGTATTTTTGGGCTATTTTGGGTTTCTGACCTGCTCTTTCTCGCTGCTCAGCACCACCAGGTGCGCCCCGAATTTGGGGATTTGGGAATTCGGGGTATTTTTGGGGTATTTTTGGGTATTTTTGGGATATTTTGGGGTATTTTGATCCGGATTTTTGGGAATTGGGAATTTGGGAATTTGGGCTATTTTTGGGCTATTTTTTGGCTATTTTGGGGAATTTTTAGGGTTTCTGACCTGCTCTTTCTCGCTGCTCAGCACCACCAGGTGAGCCCCGAATTTGGGGATTATATGGATTTGGGATTTGGGGTTTTTTTGGGATATTTTGGGGAATTTTGGGGTTTTTCACCTGCTCTTTCTCGCTGCTCAGCACCACCAGGTGCGCCCCGAATTTGGCGCAGGCGTCGCGGGCTCCGCCCCAACTCCGCGATTCCCGAGAGAAGGAAAAACAACTGCTCCCGAAATTCTGCCATCCAGAGGGACAGCGGCGAGAGGAATCCACGGTCCGGCACAGCAATTCTGGGGAAAAATGGGAAAAAATGGGAAAATTGGGAACAACAGCAAAAAAAAGGGGGAAAAACGGTGAAAAAAATGGGGAAAAACGGGGAAAAAATGGGGGGAAATGAAAAGAAAGTGGGGAAAAAATGGGGGAAAATAAGGAAAAAATGGGTAGAAAAAAATGGGAAAAAATGAGGAGAAAATGGGAAAAAATTAGAAAAATTGGGGAAAAAATGAGAGAAAACAGTGAAAAAATGGAGGAAAATGGGAAAAAAATGGTGAAAAATGGGGAGAAAATGGGGGAAAAAATGGAGGAAAACGGGAAGCAAATTTTGTGCAAATGGGGAAAAAATGAGCAGAAAATGGGAAAAATGGGAAAATTGGGAAAAAATGGGGGAAAAACGGGGAAAAACGGTGAAAAAATGGGGAAAAATGGGGAAATAAGGGGCAAAAGGAGCAGCAGCTGCTCCCGAAATTCTGCCACCCCGAGGGGCAGCGACGCGAGGAATCCACCGTCCGGCACAGCAATTCTGGGGAAAAAAAACAGGAAATTGGGAAAAAATGGGGAAAAACGGGGAAAATCGGTGAAAAAACGGGGAAAAATGGGGAAAAAATGGGGAAAAAGGAGCAGCAGCTGCTCCCAAAATTCCGCCATCCCGAGGGACAGCGGCGAGAGGAATCGACAGTCCGGCACAGCAATTCTGGGGAAAAAAACGGGAAAATTGGGAAAAAACGGTGAAAAATGGTGAAAAAATGAGAAAAATCGGTGAAAAAATGGGGAAAAAAACATGGAAAAATGGGAAAAAATGGGGAAAAAAATGGGAAAAAATGGGGAGAAAGTCAGAAAAAATGGGGGAAAATGGAGGAAAAATGGGGAGAAAATGGTGAAAAAATGGAGAGAAAATGAGAAAAAAAACTGGGAAAATTTGGGAAAATGGGGGAGAAAATGGGGAAAGATGAGGAGAAAAATGGGGGAAAAATGGGAAAGAATGGGGGAAAATGGGAAATAACGCGGGAAAAAAGTGAGAAAATGGGAAAAAACTGAGAGAAAATGGAAAAAATGGAAAAAACCGGAAAAAAATTTGGGGAGGAAATGGGGAATCCTGGAAAAAATGCCAGGAAGAACGGTGAAAAAATGAGGGAATTATGGGGGGGAAATGGGGAATTTTGGGGAAATTCCATCAGGAAATGGGGAAAAATGGGGAGAAAATGGGGAAAATGGCGAAATAATGGGAAAAATAGGGAAAATGGGGAAAATCCCAGGAAAACGGGGAAAAGACAAGGGAAATCTGGAAAAAAAATGGGAAAAATGGGAAAATTGATGGAAAAATGGGGAAAATCCCAGGAAAATGGGGAAAATCCAGGAAAAATCAGGGAAAACGGGCAAAATCTGGGGGAAATGGGGAAAAATGGGAAAATTCCGAGAAGATCTGGGGAAAATGGGGAAAATTTGGGAAAAATTTGGGAAAACTGGGAGGATTGTGATGGTTTGGGGAGAATTCCGGGGTTTTGGGGGTAATTCCAGGGTTTTGTGGAAAATTTTGGGGTTTTTTGGGGTAATTTTGGGGTTTTTGGGGATTTGAGGGAATTCCATGGTTTTGGGGGTAATTCCAGGGTTTTTGGGGAAATTCTGAGTTTTTTTGGGTGAATTTTGGGGATTTGAGTGAATTCCGTGGTTTTGGGGG
>NW_026625487.1:3016-4728 GCF_030028575.1 Malurus melanocephalus | reverse complement strand
TTTTTGGGTGTTACCGGTGAAGCCGCGCAGCTGCAGCCGATGCTGCTCCAGCTCCTCCTGCAGCTCCTGCAGCTCCTCCTCCACTGGAAATCAACCAGTATGGACCAGTTTAAACCAGTTTGGACCAGTTTGGACCAGTATAGACCGGTTTAAACCAGTGTAAACCAGTATAGACCAAAATGTACCAGTATAAACCAGTACGGACCAGTTTAAACCGGTACGGACTAGTTTGGACCAGTTTAAACCAGTATAGACCAGTATCGACCAGTACAGACCAGTACGGACCAGTTTAAACTGGTTTAAACCAGTATAGACCAGTATAGACCAAAATGTACCAGTATAAACCAGTACGGACCGGTTCAAACCAGTATGGAGCAGTACAGACCAATTTAAACCAGTATAAACAGGTTTAAACCAGTATAAACCAGTATGGACCAGTATAAACCGGTTTAAACCAGTACAGACCAGTTTAAACCGGTTTAAACCAGCATAAACCAGTATGGACCAGTTTAAACCAGTTTAAACCAGTATGGACCGGTTTAAAACAGTTTGGACCAGTTTAAACCAGTATGGACCAGTTTAAACCAGTTTGGACCAGTTTAAACCAGTATGGACCAGTTTAAACAAGTATAAACCAGTTTAAACTGGTTTAAACCAGTACGGACCAGTAGGGACTAGTTTAAACCAGTTTGGACCAGCATAAACCAGTTTAAACCAGTTCAGACCAGTTTAAACCAGTTAAACTGGACGAGTATAAAGCAGTGCCCTCCCAGCGACCCAAATTTCCCTAAAATCCCCCAAAATTCCCTCCCCAAATCCCCAAAAATCTGCCCAAATTCCCCAAATTCCCAAAATTCTCCCCAAATCCCAAAAAATCCCCAAACTCCTCCAACTCCCCCGAAATTCCCCAAATAAAAAATAAAATCCTCAAAAATTCCCCAAAATTCCCCCAAAAATCACCATAAAAATAAAAAAAATCCCTAAAAAATCCTCAAAATCCCCCCCCAAATTCCCAAAATTCCCAAAATACCCAAAATTCCCAAAATTCCCCAAAATTCCCAAATTTTCCCCCAATTCTCACCCCAGGAGCAGTTGCAGGAGGGGCTCAGCTCCAATTCCAATGGAATTTTCACCTCTGGAAAGAAAAAATCCCAAAAAATCCCTGAAAATCCCAAAATTTCAACCCCCAAATTCCCAATTTTAGTAGGAATTAAACAAAAAAATTCCATTTTTTTGGTGGAATTAAATCCCAAAATTCCCATTTTTAAGAAAGAATTAAATCCCAAAATTCCCAATTTTTGGGAGGAATTCGACCCCAAATTTCCCATTTTTTTGGTGGAATTAAATCCCAAAATTCCCATTTTTAGGTGGAATTCGACCCCAAAATTCCCAATTTTTGGAGGAATTAAAACCCAAAATTCCCATTTTTAGCCCCATTTTCACCCCATTTTTTCCCGTAAATCCCTTTTTTTTCAGGATTTTTTTCCCAAATCCCAAATTTTCCCATTTTTCCCCAAATTTTCCCGAATTCCCATTTTTTGGGGTCACATTTATCCCAAAATTCCCATTTTTTAAGACAAAAAACCCCGCAAAATTCCCATTTTTAGCGCGATTTTCACCCCGTTTTTTTCCCCAGAACGCCCAAATTTTCGGGAATTTTCTCAGAATTCCCATTTTTTCCCGAAATTCCCATTTTTTGGGGTCTCTCACCC
>NW_026625487.1:0-1095 GCF_030028575.1 Malurus melanocephalus | reverse complement strand
AAATTTAAAATATTTTTTTATTTTTTTCGGGTTTTTTTCTCAAATTTTGGGGTTTTTTTTCTGAAATTCTGCAGTTTTGGCCGTTATATAAAATTGTTATTTTTGACCCCAAAAAAACCCAAAATTGGGGACTTTTCCTTATCGGGGTTCGCAGGCTCCGACCCCGTTATCAGCTCGGGGCCCTTTTTGGGGGGTTTGCACCAAAATTGGGGATTTTTAATATAAAAATGGGGATTTTTAATATAAAAATGGGGATATTTGGGGAGAAAAATGGGGATTTTGGGAAAAAATTGGGATTTTAGGAAAAAAAAGGGGATTTTTGGCTCAAAAAAATGGGGATTTTTGGTTAAAAAATGGGGGGTTTTGGGTCAAAAATGGGGATTTTAAACCTAAAATGGGATTTGGGGAAAAAAATGGGGATTTTGGGAAAAAAATGGGGATTTTGGTTAAAAAAATGGGGATTTTCGGGTCAAAAATGGGAATTTGGGGAAAAAAAGGGATTTTAGCACAAAAAAATGGGGATTTTCTGGCCAAAAATGGGATTTTTGAGTTAAAAATGGGGATTTTGGGAAAAAAATTGGGATTTTAGTTTAAAAAATGGGGATTTTTCGGGTCAAAAATGGGGATTTTTGAAACAATTGGGATTTTGGCTCCAAAAAATGGGGATTTTTGGGTCACAAATGGGGATTTTTAACATAAAATGGGGATTTTGGGGAAAAAATGAGATTTTAGTTAAAAAATGGGGATTTTGGGGTCAAGAAATGGGAATTTTTAGGTCAAAAATGGGGATTTTTAACATAAAATGGGGATTTTGGGTGAAAAATGAGGATTTTGGGGTTAAAAAATGGGGATTTGGTGACATTTGATGACATTTTGGTGACATTTGAGGACATTTGAGTGAATTTTGGGGCCATTTAGTGACTCTCAATGACACTTTAATGACATTTAATGAACTTTAATAATATTTTAATGACATTTTAATGAACTTTAATGACACTTTAATGACATTTTAATGACATTTCATGACAACTTAATGACAATTTTTGGAAATTCAGTGACATTTGGGGACACTTTAATGACATTCGGTGACATTTG
>NW_026625486.1:11161-12362 GCF_030028575.1 Malurus melanocephalus | reverse complement strand
ATTTTTTTTTTTATTTTTTATGTTTTAATTTTTTTAGGGAAAAGGCCCCAAATTTCGGGGGGGAGGGAGGAGGTCCAGCCCCTCCCCCACACCCCAAAAACGCCCCAAACCCCAAATGGAGAGGATGGGATTGGGGGATATAAGGCAACGATCCCAAAAATCCCAAATCCCAGGAATTTTGGGGATTTCACCCCAATCCCGGGGAATTCTCGGGTTTTTTTACCCAATCCTGGGGAATTTTTGGGGGTTTTTTCCCCAATCCCATGGAAATTTTTTGGGGTTTTTTCCCACCCCAATCCCACAGAATTTTTGGGGGACTTTTTTCCCCAATCCCATGGAATTTTTCTGGGTTTTTTTTTTCCCCAATCCCAGGGATTTTTTTTGCATTTTTTTCATGGGATTTTTCTGGGGTTTTTTTTCCCCCAAATCCCACAGATTTTTCTGGGTTTTTTCTCCCCAATCCCAGGGATTTTTTGGGATTTTTTTCTCCCAATCCCATGGATTTTTTTTCGGGTTTTTTTCCCCAATCTCACAGATTTTTTTGGGGGGAGTTTTTGTCCCCAATCTCACAGATTTTTGGGATTTTTTTCTCCCAATCCCACAGATTTTTTGGGGATTTTTTTTGGGATTTTTTTCCCCCAATCCCATGGATTTTTTTGGGGTTTTTTTTCCCAATCCCACAGATTTTTTGGGTTCTTCCCCCCAATCCCATGGAATTTTTTGGGGATTTTTTTCCCCAATCCCATGGAAATTTTTGGGTTTTTTTTCCACCCAATCCCACAGATTTTTTCGAGGTTTTTTCCCCAATCCCACAGATTTTTCTGGGGCTTTTTTCCCAAATCCCACGGATTTTTTGGGGTGTTTTTTCCCCCAATCCCACAGAATTTTTTTTCGTTTTTTTTTCCCCAATCCCAGGGATTTTTTTTGTGGGATTTTTTTCGGGATTTTTTCTGCCAAATCCCACAGATTTTTTGGGGATTTTTTTCCCCAATCTCACAGATTTTTTTCTGGGATTTTTCCCCTCAATCCCGTGGATTTTTTTGGTTTTTTTTTTCCAATTCTGCAGATTTTGGGGTCCCTCAGCAGAGGTTGAAGACGGACGGGGCCTGACCCCGATATTTCTCCCGGAAATTCCTCAGGACCGGGACGAGGTTGGGGAAGGACGGACGGAACGGAGCCTCGGCCTCCCAACAGTTCCTCA
>NW_026625486.1:8065-9867 GCF_030028575.1 Malurus melanocephalus | reverse complement strand
CCCAAATTTTTTTTTAAATTCCCAAATTTTCCCGAATTTCCCATAATTTGGGGCACTCACGGCCGGGGGGCTGCAGGAGGGGTCACAGCGGGTCAGGAGCTCGTACAGAGTGACCCCAAAGGACCAAACGTCCGAGGAGTAAAAGAATTTGCACTCCTTGAGGCACTCGGGGGCGTACCTGGAATCAAAAATCCTAAATCAGGGATCCTAAACCCCAAATCCTGAACCCCAGATCCTAAATCAGGGATCACAAATCACAAATCCCAAATCAGGGATCCTAAACCCCAAATCCCAAATCACAGATCACAAATCCCAAATCCTGAATCCTGAACCCCAAATCCCAAATCATAGATCCCAAATCACAGATCCTAAATCCTGAATCCCAAACCACGGATCCGAAACCCAAATCCCAAATCACGGATCCAAAACCCCAAATCCTGAACCCCAAACCCCAAATCACAGATCCCAAATCAGGGATCACAAATCCCAAATCCCAAACCTCAAATCATAGATCCTGAATCCCAAATCACAAATCACAGATCACAAATCCTAAATCAGGGATCCTAAACCCCAAATCCCAGATCCCAAATCAGGGATCCTGAATCCCAAATCACAAATCCTAAATCCCAAATCAGGGATCCAAAACCCCAAATCCTGAACCCCGAACCCCAAATCACAGATCCCAAATCAGGGATCACAAATCACAAATCCTGAATCCTGAACCCCAAATCATAGATTACAGATCCTAAAACAGGGATCCCAAACACCAAATCCCTTACCCAGATCCCAAATCAGGGATGCTGAATCCCAAATCACAGATCACAGATCAGGGATTCACGAATCAGAAATCCTGAACCCCGAATCTCAAATCCCAAATCCCAAATCACAGATCCAAAATCAGGGATCCCAAATCCCAGATCCCAAATCCCAAATCCCAGATCCCAAATCACGGATCCCAAATCACAGATCCTGAACCCCGAGTCCCAAATCATAGATCCCAATCCCAATTTCTCACCAGAGCATGGGGCTCTCCCCCTCGTCCCTGACCCAATCCCAGTTAATCCCAGTCAATCCCAGTCAATCCCAGTCAATCCCAGTCAATCCCAGTCAATCCCAGTCAATCCCAGTTAATCCCAGTTAATCCCAAACCCAGTTAATCCCAGTTAATCCCAATATTTAATCCCAATTTCTCACCAGAACACGGGGCTCTCCCCCTCCTCCCTGACCCCAATCCCAGTTAATCCCAGTTAATCCCAATCCCAATCCCAGTTAATCTCACCAGAACATGGGACTCTCCCCCTCGTCCCTGACCCCAATCCCAATCCAATCCCAACCCATCCCAATCCCAATCCCAATCCCAATCCCAATCCCAATCCCAATCCCAATCCCAATCCCATCCCAATCCCAATCCCAGTTAATTCCAATCCCAATATTTAACCCCAAATCCCAATATTTAATCCCAATCTCACCAGAACACGGGACTCTCCCCCTCCTCCCTGACCCCAATCCCAATCCCAATCCCAATATTTAACCCCAAATCCCAATATTTAATCCCAATTTCTCACCAGAACACGGGGCTCTCCCCCTCGTCCCTGACCCTGTAGTACTCGCTGCCCTCGGGCACGGCTTTGGCCAATCCGAAATCCCCGATTTTCACCCGGCTCTCGTTCTCCAGGAGGACGTTCCGCGCCGCCAGGTCCCGGTGGATGAACCGCAAAGAGTGCAGGTACGCCATGCCCTGAGGGGAATTATGGGATGGAGGGGATTTGGGGCAAATTCAGGGTGTTTTGGGGCAATTTGGA
>NW_026625486.1:2921-7721 GCF_030028575.1 Malurus melanocephalus | reverse complement strand
TTTTGGGGGAATTTGGACAGTGTTTTGGGGGAGTTTTGAGGCATTTGGGGGGAATTTGGACGGTGTTTTGGGGGAGTTTTGAGGTGTTTTTGGGACACTTTTGAGTTATTTTTGGGAAGTTTGGAGATTTGGGGGAATTTCGAGGGGTTTTGGGGGAGTTTAGAGATTTGAGGACATTTTGAGCTATTTTGGGGGGGAATTTCGAGGTTTTTTTGGGAAGTTTGGAGATTTGGGGACATTTGGAGGTTGTTTTGGGACAATTTTGAGGTGTTTTTGGGGGAATTTTTAGGTGTTTTTGGGGGAGTTTTGTGTTATTTTTGGGAACTTTAGAAATTTCAGGGAATTTGGAGGTGTTTTGCGGTAGTTTTGAGGTGTTTTGGGGGCAGTTTTCAGGTGTTTTGGGAAGTTTGGAGGTGTTTTGGGGCAATTTTGAAGTGTTTTGGGGGAGTCGAGTTATTTTTGGGAAGTTTGGAGGAGATTTGGGGAAATTTTGAGATATTTTTGGGGGAATTTCGAGTTATTTTTGGGAAGTTTGGAGATTTGGGGTGATTTCAAGGCATTTTGGGGCAATTTTGGGGTGTTTTTGGGAGAGTTTTGAGGTGGTTTTGGGGGGAGTTTATCCCCATTTTTTTGGGAATTCAATCCCATTTTTGGCAATTCATCCCCATTTTTCAGGATCCACCCCATTTTCCAGGATTTCACCCCATTTTTTTGGGATTTCACCCCATTTTTCCAGGATCTCACCCCATTTTTCCAGGATTTCATCCCATTTTTTTGGGTTCTCACCCCATTTTCCAGGTTCCCACCCCATTTTTCATGATTTCACCCCATTTTTTTTTGATCCCACCCCATTTTCCAGGATTTCAACCCATTTTTCCAGGATCCCACCCCATTTTTTTGGGATTTCACCCCATTTTTCCAGGATTTCACCCCATTTTTTATTAGTTCACCCCGTTCCTCGCTCACCTCGCAGATTTGCTGCGCGAAGAGCAGGAGGTGGGAGAGGCTCAGGGGGTGTTTGGGCAGAAATTCCCGGAGACTTCCCAGGGGAACGTATTCCATGATCAACTGCACCACCTTATCCCCTGCGAGGAAAAAAACCCCAAAATCCCTCAGCTGCACCACCTTATCCCCTGAGAGAAAAAACTGAGAGTGAAAAAACCCAAAAATCCCTCAAAGGGAATGAGAAAAACCCCAAAATCCCTGAGCTGCACCACCGTATCCCCTGAGGGACCAAAGGAATGAGAAAAACCCCAAAATTCCCTCAAAGGGAATGAGAAAAACCCCAAAATTTCCACCAAGGGAATGAGAAAAACCCCAAAATCCCCCCTGAAACGGAGCCATGAGAGTGAAAAACCCCAAAATCCTTCAACTGCACCACCTCATCCCCTGAGAGGAAAAACTGAGAGTGAAAAACCCCAAAATCCCCTCAAGGGATGAGAAAAACCCCAAAAAACCCTCACAGGAATGAGAAAAAACCCAAAATTCCCACAAAGGGAATGAGAAAAATCCCAAAATCCCTGAGCTGCACCACCTCATCCCCTGAGAGGAAAAACCGAGAGTGAAAAACCCCCAAATCCCCCCTGGAATGGACCCGTTCAAGTGAAAAATCCCAAATTCNAAAATCCCCAAAAATTCCCCCAAAATCCCACCAACATCCGGATTTTTTTCACCTCTCAACAACCCGACCCCAAATCCACCCCACAAATCCCCCACCCCACAAATTCCCCATACCCTGCTCGCTGCAGCAGCCCTTGTATCTGACGATGTGGGGGTGGTAGAGCGTTTTTAGGATTTGGATTTCTCTCCTCCAGGAGCTGAGCAGGGTCGGGGTCCCCCCGGACTTGAGCGACTTCACCGCCACCATTTCCCCGGTGCCGTCGTTGGAGGGGTCGTAGCAGCACAGGCTCACCCGCCCAAAATGGCCCTAAAAACGGGAATTTTGGGGTTTTTGGAATTTTCAGGATTGATTTTAGGATTTTGGAATTTTCGGGATTTGCTTTAGGGTTTCTGAACTGTCAGAATTCATTTCAGGGTTTCTGAATCGTTGGGATTCAGTTCAGGATCTCTGAATTTTTGGGATTAATTGTGGGGTTTTCAAATTTTTGGAAACCCTAACCCTAACCCTAAACTTAACCCTAACCCTAAACTTAACCCTAACGCTAATGCTAACCCTAATCCTAACCCTAAACCTAATCCTAAACCTAACCCTAACCCTAACCCTAACTCTAATCCTAACCATAACCCTAATCCTAAATCTAAGGCTAAGCCTAACCCCAAACCTTCACCGCCACCATTTCCCCGGTGCCGTCGTTGGTGGGGTCGTAGCAGCACAGGCTCACCCGCCCAAAATGGCCCTAAAAATGGAAATTTTGGGGTTTTGGAATTTTCAGGATTCGATTTGGGGTTTCGCAATTTTTGGGATTCATTTTGGTATTTGTGAATTGCCCAAATTCGTTTAAGGTTGGGATTCATTCGGGGTTCCCAAACTGTTAAAATTCGTTTCGGGGACTCTGAATTTGTGGGATTAATTTTGGGATTTCCAAATTTTTGGAAACCCTAACCCTAACCMTAATCCTAACCATAACCCTAATCCTAAATCTAAGGCTAAGCCTAACCCTAACCCTTCACCGCCACCATTTCCCCGGTGCCGTCGTTGGCGGGGTCGTAGCAGCACAGGCTCACCCGCCCAAAGTGACCCTAAAAACGGGAATTTGGGGTTTTGGAATTTTCAGGATTGGTTTTGGGGTTTGGGAATTGTTGGGATTCGTTTCGGGCTTTCGGTATTTTCAGATTTCATTTCGGGGTTTCTGAATCATTGGGATTCAGTTCAGGGTTTCTGAAATTTCAGAATTCGTTTTGGGGTCAATGAATTTTTGGGAATCATTCTGAGGTTTCCAAATTATTGGGATTTGTTTTGGGGATTCAGAATTTCTGGGATTAATTTTGGGGTTTCCAAATTTTTAGAAACCCTAACCCTAACCATAAACCCTAACCCTAACCATAACCCTAATGCTGTGGTTTCCCAATTTCTGGAATTCATTTCAAGCTCTCTGTATTTCTGGGATTCATTTTGGGGTTTCTGAATTTTTGGGATTCATTTCGGGGTCTCAGAATTCTTGGGATTCGGTCTGAGGTTCCTGAATTTTTGGGATTCGTTTTGGGTTTCCCAGAGGAGCCGTAGGGGTCGATAAATTTGGGAGAAGGAGGGGAAAATCAACAGGGAAAGAGTTAAAGAAGGGAAATGGGGATGGAAATGGGGGATTTTGGGGTCTGGACGGAGAAATCCTCAGAGAAATGAGGTCAAAGGGGGAATTTTGGGATCCAGGCAGGGAAATCCTCGGGAATTTTGGGGTCAGGACAGGACCAGGATCCCCCAGATGATCCCGACCCACCTCTCCCAGCTCCCGGATTTTTTTCAGGTAACGTTTTTGGAACACGGTGGGGTCGGAGAGCGGCAGCTCCGGGTTCATCGAGGTCACATCCACCAGGTCTGCAAAAGGAACTGTGCCTTTGAATTTTTGCCCTTTTCCCCCCTTTTTTCCCTTCTTTTTTTTGCCTTTTCNACCCAACCCCAAACCCACCCCACAAAACCCCCGTCCCACAAATTCCCCATACCCTGCTCGCTGCAGCAGCCCTTGTATCTGACGATGTGGGGGTGGTAGAGCGTTTTTAGGATTTGGATTTCTCTCCTCCAGGAGCTGAGCAGGGTCGGGGTCCCCCCGGACTTGAGCGACTTCACCGCCACCATTTCCCCGGTGCCGTCGTTGGCGGGGTCGTAGCAGCACAGGCTCACCCGCCCAAAGTGACCCTAAAAACGGGAATTTTGGGGGTTCCTTCTGGGGTTTTGGAATTCTTAGGATTCCTTTTGGGGTTTGGGAGTTGTTGGGATTCGTTTCAGGGTTTCTGAATCGTTGCGATTCAGTTTAAGGGCTCTGAATTTTTGAAATTTGTTTAATGGTTTCTGAATTTCTGGGATTAATTGTGCGGTTTTCAAATTTTTGGAAACCCTAACCCTAACCCTAACCATAAACTTAATCCTAACCCTAACCCTAACGCTAATCCTAACCCTAACCTTAATCCTAACCCTAAACCCAAACCTAACCCTAACCCTAACCCTAATCCTAACCCTAACCCTAATCCTAACCCTAACCCTAAGCCTAAGCCTAAGCCTAAGCCTAACCCCAACCCTTCACCGCCACCATTTCCCCGGTGCCGTCGTTGGCGGGGTCGTAGCAGCACAGGCTCACCCGCCCAAAGTGACCCTAAAAATGGGAAATTTGGGATTTTGGAATTTTCGGGATTGGATTTGGGGTTTCCAAATTGTTGGGATTCATTTCGGCGTCTCGGTATTTTCAGAATTCGTTTTGGGGTTTCTGAATTGTTGAGATTCAGTCCAGGGTCTCTGAATTTTTGGGATTCATTTTGGCGTTTCCAAATTTTTGTATTTTGTTTTGGGGTTTCTGAACTTTTGGGATTAATTTTGGCGTTTTCAAATTTTTGGGATTTGTTTTGGGTTTCCCAGAGGAGCCGTAGGAAATCATAAAATTGGGAGAAAATCAACAGGGAAAGAGTTAAAGAGAGGAAATGGGAATGGAAATGAGGGATTTTGGGATCCAGAGAGGGAAATCCTCGAGGGATGGAGCTCAAAGGGGAATTTTGGGATCCCCCAGATGATCCCAACATCCCGCCCCACCTCTCCCAGCTCCCGGATTTTTTTCAGGTAACGTTTTTGGAACACGGTGGGGTCGGAGAGCGGCAGCTCCGGGTTCATCGAGGTCACATCCACCAGGTCTGCAA
>NW_026625486.1:0-1342 GCF_030028575.1 Malurus melanocephalus | reverse complement strand
TTGGGATTGATTGGGATTGGGATGGGATTGGGATTGGGATGGGATTGGGATTTGGATTGGGATTGGGATATACTGGGATTGGGATTGGGATTGGGATTGGGATTGGGATTGGGATTGGGATCGGGATCCCGTCCCGAACACACTCGGGGGCGATCCAGGGGATCCGCTCCACACGTTCTGCGGGATTGGGATTGGGATTGGGATTGGGATGGGATTGATTGGGATTGGGATTGGGATTGGGATTGGGGCGATCGGGATCCCGTCCCGAACACACTCGGGGGCGATCCAGGGGATCCGTTCCACGCGCTCTGCGGGATTGGGATTGGGATTGGGATTGGGATTGGGATTGGGATGGGATTGGGATTGGGATTGGGATTGGGGCGATCGGGATCCCCACACGTTCTGTGGGATTGGGATTGGGATTGGGATTGGGATTGATTGGGATTGGGATTGGGGCGATCGGGATCCCGTCCCGAACACACTCGGGGGTGATCCAGGGAATCCGCTCCACGCGCTCTGTGGGATTGGGATTGACTGGGATATACTGGGATTGGGATTGACTGGGATGGGATTGGGATTGGGATTGGGATTGGGATTGGGATTGGGATTGACTGGGATTGGGATTGGGATGGGATTGGGATTGGGGCGATCGGGATCCCGTCCCGAACACACTCGGGGGCGATCCAGGGGATCCGCTCCACACGTTCTGTGGGATTGGGATTGGGATTGGGATTTGGATTGGGATTGGGATTGGGGTGATTTGGGATCCTGTCCCGAACACACTCGGGGGCGATCCAGGGAATCCGCTCCACGCGCTCTGTGGGATTGGGATTGGGATTGGAATTGGGATTGGGATGGGATTGGGATTGGAATTGGGGCGATCGGGATCCCGTCCCGAACACACTCGGGGGCGATCCAGGGGATGCGTTCCACACGTTCTGCGGGATTGGGATTGGGATTGGGATTGGGATTGGGATTGGGATTGATTGGGATTGGGATTGGGGCGATCGGGATCCCGTCCCGAACACACTCGGGGGCGATCCAGGGGATCCGCTCCACGCGCTCTGTGGGATTGGGATTGGGATGGATTGGGATTGATTGGGATTGGGATTGGGATTGGGATTGGGATTGGGGTGATCGGGATCCCGTCCCGAACACACTCGGGGGCGATCCAGGGGATCCGCTCCACACGCTCTGTGGGATTGGGATTGGGATTGGGATTTACTGCGATTGGGATTGGGATTGGGATGGATTGGGATTGATTGGGATTGGGATTGGGATTGGGATTGGGATTGGGATCGGGATCCCGTCCCGAACACACTCAGGGGCGATCCAGGGGATC